>NC_079196.1:83914036-84215536 GCF_029499605.1 Hyla sarda | reverse complement strand
CATAGTTTCACATTTGCATCTATTACACCATAGCTGTATAGCTCTCCATGTTTTAACTGCATATTCATGCTTCACCTATATCCTTGTGCTGGCAGTGTGCTGCTGCATTCTTTTGTTGCTATATATATATATATATATATATATATATATATATATATATTAATTGAAAAAATATATATTTATATTTGCATGTAAAACATAGGCCTGGATATACCCCCCTCATACGTATTCTCTCTCTAAAAATACAGCAACCATATAGCAGTGAATATTCCAAACAATACAGTACAGAAAGTGCAGGCACTGCAAGTCTACCGAAATAGTCAATCTTCAGCGTCAGGCATAAACAACGGTGAACAAAAATGCACAGTGTACACTATGGATGGTGCTCATTTGTAGAAGCGACAACATGTAGATAAATCCAAGTACTGGCAGAATACAAAGGCACTCACCGGATACAGTGTGACCAATCAGTGCGCACTGGCATCCTACACTTGTAGCGGCATGCAGCCGCCTTTACCTGTCAGTTTGAATTTATGAAATAAAGATGTCACACTGTACCTGGTGAGTGCCTTTGTATTCTTCCAGTACTTGGATAAAGCAGTGAATACCTATACTATGCAGGATATATACCCCATATAAGTGATTGCATACTGTACAAAGCCATATAGATTTAGATATCAGCTGTACACAGGATATATACAACATATAAGTGATTACATACAGGACCATATGGAGGTAGATACCATCACTACACAGGATATATACAGCATATTAGTGACTCACAGGTCATGTCATCTCTACGAACCGTGTTGTTTTCCTTTCCTTATCTTTTCCATCTAATGGCCATTGCAACTTCTCCCAAATGCCACTTGTCTCTGCATAGTATACTCCATTAGTGTACCATAAAAAAAAATATATATATAATAATATCCTCACTGATAATGTCCTCTTATATATATTTATTATACTAAGTGATAATATCAATATATGAGAGCACACATGAGACATTTTTATTTATTTATACATAAGGGGACACAGAAGGGATTATTTAAAAATGAGGGGGCACAGGGGGCATCATATGTATATATAAAAGTCCATGTATGGAGGAAGTCAGCACCTGACTCATTCTGACTATTCCAAGTGACCTACCAGCATGTCATAGCTGGAACCACAATCCCAAGAAGCGTATGGTCAGCAAAATGAATGCCAGAGATCCGGAAGTCGAAAAAAGACTTCAAGATTATTTCACACCAAAGTATATATGTGCAACGTTTCCTCCAAGTGCCTTTGTCAAGCAAAGGCACTTGGGTGAAACGCTGCACATATACACTTCGGTGTGAAATAAACTTGAAGCCTTTTTTCGACTTCCGGATCTCTGGTGTTCATTTTGCTGTGACCATTCACTTCTTGGGACTATATATATATATATATATATATATATATATATATATTCCCCTCCTGTTCTCCTCATATAAAAATATGCCCTCTGTGTCCCCCTCATATATAATGCCTTACATACAGTGCCCCCTCATATATAATGCCCCCTGTTTCCTCAAATTTTTAAATATACCTCCTTATATTTAAATATGCACCTCTGCCACCTTATGTATAAATATTGCCCCTGTACCCTCTTATATATAAATGTGCCCCTTTATTATAATAAATATTTCCCACTTACTCATATACATATAAATCATGCCCAAATAGAAAAAAATAACAACAATACTTACCCAGTCCAGGTTCCTACAATGGACAGAGCTCTCTTCTCTAAGGTGCAGCCTATGAGCCGCAGTGCCTAAATTAATCAGCTGGCACGAGGACGTCACATCATTGTGCCGGCCTGCTGGGGGATCGTGTTGCAGAGGCTGAAGAGTCTGTAGCCTATGGGACAGTGAATGGCAAGCGTTTGAAAGCGTTGTGGGGGGGACTAACCTTAGTATGCACATATTCCCTGCTCATAAATGTGACATTATCACTTTCACATTTAGTCTAATGTTGAAACGGAAAGAGTTGGTAAAAATGTTGAACAGTACCTCATGTGTTACGTCTCTGATAGGAAGGATCAGTAATCCAGAAGTTGATTCCACTATCCAAGGGCTGTGCACAGTTTGAGCTCATGTTCAAGAGAACCTGATAGACACGATAAATACCCAACATAGTTATGCCAACAAGAGATGGACTTTGTTGTAGGTGAAAAGGTTTAGCTCTCACCAGAAATCTGTTCCTCAAGGTGCCCTCATGGAATCTGGCCTCACGATTCATTGGGCCATATAAATCTCTGAAGTGATTAACCCTGTCTGTTACAAACTAAAAATTACCTAAATCCTTCCAAATCCATCATATTTTCTGTTATTCTTTGTTCTAAAGATACATTACTTTGTTGTCTTCCGTCCAGGAACTTTCTCCTTCTATAGAAATTGAAGGTGAACTAGAGGGTTTCAGAATCCTGAACTGCCATAGGGTTCAAAATTATCTTCAATAAATAATCCATTGAAGGAGTTATGGTCTGGAGGAGCAGTCGTGGGTCCTTTCATGTTTATGCTAACGCTCTCATCAAGAGATTTCAGGCCTATCATCTAGACAAACCTTCTCCAATAACAAAAGGGTCTGGTGACCCGATAAAAAGAGGGGGCATGTTATATACATACTCACATCTTGTTCCAGTGCCAGCCTTGCTTTCTCCTCTCTCCGGTGCACAGCATTGCTAGTCACTGTGAAGACAGTCCTGCACAGTGCAGCTCTGTTCGTTATAGCGTGACTTGTGCGGCCAATCAGGAGGCATGAATGCTGGGCAGGTATTCCTCTAAGCAGTGCCTGTAATAGAGGTTATTTCATTACAGTCGCCTCTGTCTTTTACTTTGCTATATTTAAACTATGACTTGACTTGTGACCCAACCTTTTTTGCTTACTGACTCCGTACTTCGGCGCTGTACTGGTTTTGACCTTGTGCTTGTTTTTTGATCGTGCTTTTGTCATGTGATTCTGTAATGTATTTATGTAACTGCTGCTGCTTCTGTCTGATCATTCTATGCCCTTACACCCCTGCACTTATTGGAACCATTGCCCAGTTATGGGCTGTCATCTGGAGCAGATCCTACAAGCAGGCAGGGAAAGTGTTCTGCCTTAGCCTGCACATTTTCCCTTCTCCCGAAGGTGATAAAGTGTTAAAGTGTAGGCCTGCTAATTGTTAAATTTTCTTTAAATCTGCTGGAAATGAACAATAGAACATGTATGTAATAGTAGTCATCATATTATAATGAATTATTTGAAAAGCTTTCTGTACAATTATGGATTAACATGCTTTGTTTTAACATGTACAGTAAGTGTAGCAAGCTCTGGCTTTGAATGTCTATTTTATCGAGTTGTACGAGTTAGCATATGCCAGGCTCCTTATAGTATAATCTGAAGTTATGAAAAGGCAAAAGAGCCCACAATATAGTAAATTAACTCATTTTAAATGGATCTCACTCACCCACGTAACACGCGGCCTGTGCGCCCTAATATGCCAACCTTTTCCTGGGGCTGTGGGAGAAGGGTATCTTCCTTACCAACCCTGTAATGGGAAATGAGAAGGTGCAATTCTGGGGGCGCTATATTGACGACATTCTTATCATCTGGCAGGGTACGTCAATAGAATTGGAAGAATTCATTGCACGACTCAACTGCAATTCCATCAATGTCAAATTGACACACTCCATTGGTAAGCCCTCTTTTGATTTTCTGGACATAAAAATTGATGTGGACGAACGAGGTTTTATTACTACTGACCTCTTTAGGAAACAAACGGCAGCAAATATGGTTCTTCACGCAACATCAGCACACCCTCGTCACCTGATAAACAACATCCCCGTGGGACAGTACATACGGGCCCGGAGAATATGTTCTAATGATGTTGATTTTGAAAAACAGGCCAAAGACCTACAGGTACGATTCCAAGAACGGGGGTACAGTGGTACAGTGGCCAGTGCCTAAAGTGAGTGTATAAACGTGCAAAAATTTCCTCACGGGATGTTCTCTTACAGGGCAAGAAGAAGAAAACGGCACATCTGGACGATGACAACATGATTAGACTTATCGTGGACTATCATTCCAGGACATCGGGAGTACATCAAATTTTAGGCAAGTATTGGCCTATATTACTATCAGACCCAATACTTGCGAGTCATCTCTCGGTTAAACCTTCGCTGACTTATCGGCGATCAAAAAATCTAAAGGATCTGTTGGTACATAGTTATCACAGGGGGACCACTCCATCTAGTGCCTTTGGGTCTAGAGGCCCGAAGTGGGGCACATACACATGTGGCCACTGTGTTGCCTGTAAAAATATTGTGAAATCTGAGACCTTTGCTAACTTTGACAACAGCAAGGAATATCGGATCACACACCGGATTGATTGTGCCACCAAGGGTGTTGTCTATTTGGCCTCGTGCCCGTGCGGAAAGATTTAAGTGGGATTAACCACACAGGAATTCCGCAGACGGGTCTGTGAACATGTGTTAGACATACTTGCGGCCAAAGATGTTGATGACATAGACACCCTAAAGACTTTACCGAGACATTTTAAGATTGCTCATGGTTGTGATTCTTCTCTGCTACAGGTACGCGGTATTGATCGAGTTTATTTTGACACAAGGGGTGGGGACTGGAAAAAGTATCTGGCTAAAAAAGAAACGATGTGGATTGAGAAGCTGAAAGCAAGGTCTCCATACGGGCTAAACAAGTACAACAGCTTTCCCCCCTTCCTGTGATGTGGCCCTCCATTTGTCTACCTCTTGGTAAGTACTCCATTGATGCTCTTCTCTCTTGTGTCAGTGCTTGTAAATGACACTTTACTGTGTTTGTCTGGTTCCATTATGCTTGGGATTCTGTCTCTGTATGATATTTATCGGTTGATCAACAATTACTAACATGTACTTATGAGCTTGATTATTTTCATATTTAGTATCTATCACATATATTTTTTACCCTTATATACATTCTGAGTTTGGTTTATTTGGTTGGGCTGGGCTGTTTAGCCCCTCATTTTATCTTATTCTCATCATTTTTAACAGTTCACATTGGGTGGTTTTCATGTTCTTTTTCTTATTGCTATATGGTATATTCATGCCATACTTACAAACATACGCTCTCCTTTAAATGGTACGAATTGGTATTTTCTATTCCTTCTTTCTCCTTTTTTTCTTTTGTATTGCAGGCCGTCTGATCAACACTCATGGTACCCTTTTGATTGTCAAGCATCCATTCCATATAGGAACTCTCATAACAACTAGTGTTGCTCGCGAATATTCGCAATTCGAATATTATTCGCGAATATCGCATATTCGCGAATTCGCGAATTTCGCGAATATAGCGCTATATATTCGTAATTACGAATATTCGTTTTTTTTTTTTTTTTTTTTTTTTCTTCACAGTACACATCACAGTGATCATCCCTCTCTGCTTCCAGCTTGTGTGGTGTAAAGAAGGCTGTAATACTACTGTGTGAGACTGGCGTGCGAAAATTCGCATATACGTAAATTCGCATATGCGAACATTAGCATATGCTAGTTTTCGCATATGCGAATTTACGCGCGTGTTAATTTTGTATATGCCAATATTCACTTATGTAAATTTTCGCATACGCGAATATTCGCATATGCGAAAATAAAACGAGAATATAACGAATATGCGAATATTCGCGAATATATGACGAATATTCGTCCATATATTCGCGAATATTCGCGAATTCGAATATGGCCTATGCCGCTCAACACTAATAACAACTATAATTACAGACACACACATGTGCTACTTATAACTACACAGGAATTGAAATACGGGACAGTATGTCAACCGGACCTGGTGTTATGTCCATTCTTGGACATGTCATATATATATTTTGTATTCTGAAATTTTTTTACTTACTTTTTGCACTGGAGGGCCACCCACCTCTAATTGCACGTGCACTTTATATTTATATTTATTTTATATTCGTACTCTTTTGACTTCTTTTCTGATTTTGTTTGCTTCTTTTTAGCATTATGAATTGATATAAGTTATTCATGTATTTTTTGACGTTATGTTGGTTGTCGTTCATATATATTTATTTTTTACATTTTTACAATTTTATTTCATGTAATTTATTCGCACCATCATTAGTTTCCACGTTCTCATTATTCATCGTTATAATCCTGTTGGCACTATATCACATTTTCAATATCTGTAATTGTGTTTTTCACATACTTATTCATATATTTTACACTATTATTACTAGTATCATGTAACTCATCATCAATTCACTCTTCCGGGTTTACACATTTCCCACACTTTAGTATCATCACTGATTTTATCACTTATTGTGTATTTCTGTATATATGTATGTGTATTGCATGCATCTATGTACTTAAGTATATATATTCCCTTTTTTACTTTTATATTAAATTACATTTTCGCATATACATCTTTTTAGCACATTCATCATCAACATTTTTTTTTTAATTCACATATTCCTTTCTTGTTTCACATTTTTCATTAGTCACCTCATTTATTGCATCATTATTATTGCTATTACGTGTATATTAATAAATTCCTGTATTTTACTTTCCCTATCTATTGTTATGAACTTATTTTTCCTATGTGGTTTTATATGTACTTTTATATCTCTCTCTCTCTCTCTCTCTCTCTCTATATATATATATATATAGATAGATATATATATATATATATTATTTATTTTATGCATGAACTTTATGTCTACTATATGCACTCCTGCACCTTAGTCCTCCTTACAACTACTGCTGCTATATTTATATGAAATATATAGATTAATTATACTAGTTCACTTATGGGACGTCCATATTTATGTAGCCCACCTTCCCACATGCAAGCGGCCATTAATCCGGGGTCTATTATGCTTATACAGCACTTGACAGATTGCCCATGCACGGCGGCCATATTTGTGGAGCCATCAAGCATTTTTTCCTCTAGGGTTTACAAAACGGCCATTTTGCCGTGGCCCTTTTACCATTCTACCTAGTATACCCGGAAGTGGTGTAGTATAGCGGCGGTGGAGGACAGTAATGGCGCCGGAGTGCATATTGGCGTTCAGGTAACTATCTCCATCTGCATAATAATTATTTTGATTGGATGGCTGTGCACATATAAGGTACCCCACCCCAGTTGTCTACCACTCCTGGACAAAGCCCAGCTGGGTGAAACGCGTTGGAGGTCTGGTGGGTAACTGGGGAGCGGAGGGAGTTCTTTTGATTCATGCCACCATTACATGTGGTTTTCATCCTCTTCTTGTGATCCAGTCTGTGTGCTTTTTAATACTTTGTCTTCTCAGTTTATCTTGCACACTTTGGCACTTTATTCATGTGATTTGTATTGCATTGTATTTCATACTTGCACATTTATTAATAAGGCAACGTTGCCCTTGTATGTGCCTTATGTGTATATGATTTATTTATTTTCATTATGACATATCTGTCTTTTTGCACCATTTCTTAGCACACCTGGACTATTTCTTTACCCTTTTCATTGTCTCCCCCTGCTCCCTGGTTCCCACTTTTGTTTGTCCTCGCTGTGTTTGTGTTTTATATGTTTTGGAATTATCCTAAATAAAATTTATTTTATTTTACATATGGTCTGTTTTCAAGTGGTTTTTCCCTTTTTTGGTTCTATAGTTAGTGTGTTTACCACAGGACCCTATATACCTATGAGTATATCCCCTCTCCTTTATTGTGTGGCATGTACAGTAAGTGTAGCAAGCTCTGGCTTTGAATGTCCATTTTATCGAGTTGTAGGAGTTAGCATATGCCAGGCTCCTTATAGTATAATCTGAAGTTATGAAAAGGCAAAAGAGCCCACAACATAGTAAATTAACTAATTTTAAATGGATCTCACTCACACACGTAAAGGAGATGCTAATAGCTAATAGACAAGCCGCTCTGATTCGAGGACCCCAGATTCGGCTTTTTCCCTCTTTACATTTCCTTGATTTTTGGCTTGCCTTTTTATACTGTATCAAGGGTCTTGGGGACACCAAGCAACCTGTAGACATCTCCATCACTAGCTTCATGAAAAGGACGCCCTTTCATTATAAACATAGGGCAACATTTATCAGTACCACCTTTATGCCTGATTCATGATTATTTTCCAATTAGAGTCATATGAAACAGAAAAGATAAAAAGTTCTAACATTTATAATGTACACCTGTGGATAGAGTTACCATATCTTTATGTTATTGTATGTTGTACAGAAACAGATAACTAGGAGTGAAAAATATAATTAATAATTCTATCCGCGTGACATGTACTATTTCTTATCACTGTACTCTTGCTTCTTGAGTACTGATAACTTCTTTCAAAATCTTTGGGTGCAGTGTGGACAATGATTTCTATTGAAGCCAGCAAAAGATAAGGCGACCATATACACCAAACCCCACAAGAGCTCACATAGATGTGTGAATGTGGTGGTTTGTCCCCAAGGACCCCCTAGTCTGTTGCAGCAGTCTAGGTGGAAAATGATGAAGTAATCATTTTTGTTGACTCTTGTTTGAGTGGATATGAGAATTATTTTTAAAGCAACAGGAGGTAATAACAGCATCTGTGGTTTAAAAGATATGTTTAAATCAAAGGTTATTCCAAGACAACTGATTTGAGGGTCTGGTGAAGCCATTGACTGTCATTGATAGTTATGATGGTGCTGATGGAGTTTTCAAATGGAGTTGAAGATCGTGGGATTTGCTGAGTGGTCCCAGGTATGTGGGATATGTCACCAGCAGTAAGGACACATAGAAAAAGGGATATAAGTTGTGACCAGGATAGGGTGTGAGGTGGTTGCTTGTGTTTGTAGAGAAAGATTTAGGCTCACATGGTGGAAAATGTGTAGAACGTGCATTTGAAGGTTCTGCTAGCACATGGATTGTTCAAATTAGACAGCAATGCATTTCCTAGTGCAATCTGCAGAAACAATGAACCTGTTCATTGTTTCTGCGAACTCCGAAATCAGGAAATACTGCCATGTGCACAGTACAGCAGAATCTCATTGAAATCAAGAAGACTCTGCTGCAATGGAATTTCCGAGTTGAGTTTTTCTGGCGGATTCCACTCAGAAATTTTGCCACGTGAACGTGGCTTTAGGGGGAGATTTCTCAAAACTTATGCACTGGAAAAGTGGAGCAGTTGCTCATGGCAACTATTCAGATGGCTTCTTTTATTTTTCAGAGTCCTTTTAAAAAAGTCAAGAAGCAATCTGATTGGTTGCTCTATGTTCCCTTTGCACAGGTTTTGATAAATCTTGATTCCCATCTTTAGAAGGAAGTGTGGGGAAAAAGGCACATGAGTGATTAAAAGGATTAAAAAGTATTTTTTTTCTACATGTAGAGGTTTGGAAGAATTCTAAGGCTAGGTTCACACTTCTGAATTTCCAAGCATAATTCCACACTTAGAAATTCCGGTGAAGCAGGATCCATTTGCTGTCAATAGGATTCCGATTCACAGTACACACACTGCTGAAATTCCACCACTGAAAGAATCATCTCGGTCACTCTTTCTGCAGAATCCAAGCAGAATATGTTGCCTTCTATGGAGATGGTAGTGTCGGTGAGGTTCTAGCTCTGACTGATTCAGTTGGTGTCGGCCACACTCAGAATTTCAAGCCAGAATTTTACTTTAAGTTAAGAAGACTTAGCTATAAAAGAGAAAAAGAAAAGAATGTACAGTGTTCCCTCAACATACGATGGTAATCCGTTCCAAATGGACCATCGTTTGTTGAAACCATCGTATGTTGAGGGATCCGTGCAATGTAAAGTATAGGACAGTGGTCTACAACCTGCGGACCTCCAGATGTTGCAAAACTACAACACCCAGCATGCTGGGAGTTGTAGTTTTGCAACATCTGGAGGTCTGCAGGTTGAAGACCACTGGTATTGGAGGTTATGTATTGGAGGTTATGTACTCACGTGTCCCCGCCACTCCGGACTGTCACTGCTGCCCTGGATGTCGCCTTCCATCGCTGTCGCCGCGCCCCCGGGGTGTCCCCGATGCTCCAGCAAGGCCTCTGCTTCCCCGGCATCCTCGCTCTCCGTCGCCGCCATCACGTCACTACGCACGCCCCTCCTATTGGATGACGGGATGCGTACGCAGCGAAGTGATGACGACGATGGAGAGCACCGGCGATGCAGGGGATCCCGAAGAGGACGCGCCGGAGCCCCGAGGACAAGTAAGTGATTGTCAGCGGACCACACGGAGCACCATAAACGGCTATCCGGTGGCAGCTGAAGCAGTCTTCGCTGCCGGATAGCCGTTTATGCGATGGCCCCGACATACAAAAGCATCGTATGTCGATGCTGCCTTCAACATGCGATGGCCTCTGAGAGGCTATCGTATGTTGAAATGATTGTATGTCGGGGCCATCGTAGGTAGGGGGGTCACTGTATATGGTTTTTAGCAGCTGCCTTCTGTTCACTTGGTTTGACTGGTGTATTTATGAAGTTGTACTTAGCAATGTTACACAGTAATGACCATAGAATTACATGTAGGGAACCATGCATAAACACATGCACATCCATTCTTTGCAGCCAACTCACAAAGCCAGATAGGGGGCCATGCACTTCTGTACCTGTCCTAGTTGTAGATTCCATAGTTGAGCCCTTCATCTATCGGACATTTATGGCCTATGTTGAGAATATGAAATATATGTATGTGATGTCCCTGTTGTCTTGGCTAGTCAAAACTATTAATTATATTAGGTACTGGTATATTCCTTTTTATTTGCCAGGTGTATGTAATAATAACCCATTTACAATACAAAATAAAATACACATAATCATTGTATGATGCAATGCTGTAACCTATTTATAATGGGTTATATAGATTTTACACTTAGATAGACCCTTGAATGATAGAACGACTTAACAGTTCTGGAGTTAAATGGAAAAATGTTACTATAACTACAATCTATAAAGCATACTAACCTACCGTACCTTTATCCATCAGTCAGTCTGACCTTATCTACAGCAATCTTTCAGAATGCTAAGCATTTATGATATCAGAGATAATCTCAGAAGATATGGAGGGACATTTATCATTGGAGATAGAGCTTTTTATTTTTTTTCTTAGGTTGATTGTCGCCGGTGCGCCAAAGCATAGATTCATGAGACAATTTATGAGGTACAGAGGTTAAAGGGGTATTCCCGCCAAATACATGTTATCACTCCCGGACGAAGCGGAGCACAATGCGTTGGAGTGTGAGGTGGGGGAACAACGGAGTTGGACACGCTATTTATATTGGTTAGAATTATGACTAATTTTCATAGTGACCACTGTGTTCTTTTTTGTGCGCTTTTTTGTGTCATGATTAGTACACCTATGTAGGCCCAGTACCGCACAGCACTTGAGCATTGTACCTACACCGGGGCATACCTGTGCTCATTGGGATCTTTGCTGGTTATCAATACAGCGGTCTCCAGAGTACTTAGTATAGCACATTGGATTACTTTAGTATTCGTGCTAGGTATACTTGCACTTTCTTGAGCTAATATGTAGCATATTGTATGGCAATTTAGCATGATAATATCATATTGATCATTCTGTTTACACTATTATCTATATCCATCTGGTGTTCCCCTACCGCTTGCTTTTAAATTGTCTGTGTGTTCTATGTTTTTATGGGGTGGGATTTTCGTTGCTGTACTTGTCATATACATTTATTGTGTATTTAATAAAATTTAATATTGCTTTCATTACTTTTTTTGTATTTAATTCTAAGAGACCAATAGGGTTTGATTCATGTAGGTTGATTATGGTTAGAGATGTGCGAATCGAAGCAAATTCATTGAGAATTTCATGATTTATTCGATTCGCAACGAATACGAATATCGCCGCAATTCTATCTCGCAAATTGCTTCATTAAACTCCATTTTACAGCGTTCTGGGCTCCAGGACACCTAAAATGGCGGATCCACATATCATTACATGGAGCAGGGGATGCTGGGAAGGCAAGGCGGGAAGGGAGGTAGGCGGGATGACCCTGAATCACATGCGGGATGCAGCCTATCAGCATTCATTGACCCCTGTGATGTCACAGCCCTATAAATTTGGCAGCCATCTTGCGGCTGCTCATTTCATGCCATATACACTGCAGAGAAAGGACGGACTGCATGTCTATGTGCGTTACACAGAGACGCTGAATTGATCATACCGCAGCGTTCCACTGCCAACTGCTAGTTACATCAGTGTTGTGGACAGAGAAGTGCAGTGCTTGTTGTCACTGAGAAGGATTTTGACGGCAGCCATTAAGCTCCCAGTCACTTCATTCAGCATTTTATCAGAGGGGCAGATAGCTTTTCGTTGCCTCACACAAATCAACAAGCTGCCTGAACTTCATGAACCTTATCACAGGAGGCAGGAAAGATTTTTCAGCGCAATTCTGTGTTTTTTTTTCCACAAGAAATCATCTTCTGCATGTGACAGAGTGCAATTTAGGGTTTAATCCCCATTTTTTTTTGTGTGTGTGTGTGTGTTGTTGCACTGTTGTGTCCTGCTGCTGTGCAAAAATAAGTTTTTTTTCAGCGGACTATAGTGCATTTGTCTGCCCTCATACGTGCATACCACATACCTACATTAAAGCAGTCTACTATTTTGCATCTGTAAATCTGTAACAAGTCTAGATACTGGGAAAGTCCTGGCAAAAGTAATCACCAGCTGGTGTTTTACAAAAATACAACGTTTTTTGGCATATTGTAGCGCATTTTTTGCCCTTATATGTGCATACCGCATACCTACATCTAAGTAGTGTACCATTTTGTACGTGCTAATCTGTCAAGGGCCTACATACTGTGAAAGTCCAAGCAAAATTACTCACCGGCTGGTGTTTTAAAAAAAATACAGTTTTTGGCATATTGTAGCGCATTTTTCTGCCCTCATCAGTGCATACCGCATATGTACATCTAATTAGTGTACCATTTTGTACCTGTTAATCTGTGAAAGGCCTACATACTGTGAAAGCCAAGCAACAGTACTCACCGGCTGGTGTTTTACAAAAAGGCAGAGTTTTTAGGCTTCTTGTAGCACATTCTTCTGCCCTCATCAGTGTATACCACATACCTACATCTAAGTAGTGTACCATTTAGTACCTGTTAATCTGTCAAGGGCCTACATACTGAGAAAGTCCAAGCAAACTTACTTACCGGCTGGTGTTTTAAAAAAAAAATAGAGTTTTTAGGCAGACTGTAGCGCATTTCTCTGCCCTCATCAGTGCATACCACATACCTACATATAAGGAGTGTACTATTTTTACCTGTTAATCTGTCAAGGGCCTATATACTGTGAAAGTCAAAGCAACAGTACTCAACGGCAGTTTTTGTTTTTTTAAATACAGAGTTTTTTGGCGTATTGTAGCGCATTTTTCTGCCCTCATCAGTGCATACCACATACGTACATCTAAGTAGTGTACCATTTTGTTCCTGTTAATCTGCCAAGGGCCTACATACTGTGAAAGTCCAAGTAAAATTACTCACCGGCTGGTGTTTTACAAAAATACTGAGTTTTTTGGCGTATTGTTGCGCATTTTTCTGCCCTCATCAGTGCATATGTACATCTAATTAGTGTACCATTTTGTACCTGTTAATCTGTGAAAGGCCTACATACTGTGAAAGTCCAAGCAACAGTACTCACCGGCTAGTGTTTTACAAAACTTAAGAGTTTTTAGGCTCATTGTAGCGCATTTTTCGGCCCTCCTAAGTGCATAACGGATATGTACATCTAAGTAGTGTACTATTTTGCACTTGTTAATCTGTCAAGGGCCTACATACTGTGAAAGGACAGCCAAAAGTAATCACCGGATGGTGTTTTACAAAACTTAGAGTTTTTAGGCTCATTGTAGCGCATTTTTCTCATAAGTGCACACCACATACCTACATCAAAGCAGTCTACTATTTTGTGTATGTAAATCTGTACCAAGTCTAGATACTGGGAAAGTCCAAGGAAAAGTAATCACCGGTTGGTGTTTTACAAAAATAAATTTTCCAAGTCTACTATACAGCCTTCTTTTTCTGTCATATGTGCATACCACATAGCTACATCTAAGCAGTGTACTTTTTTAAACCTGTTAATCTGCAACAAGCCCACATACAGTGAAAGGTGTGTAGTGAAGCGTATTTTACTCCACTTGTATACACACTAAGTAGGTCAGGCAGATAAGTGCCAGGACATGCTCAGAGGAGTGGCAGAGGCCAAAATTTATCAGGCAAAGGTCGCAGCAGACTAGGGGTGAGTGGCAGCAGGAGTCGCAGCGAGAGGCCTGAGCTCCCGGTATCAGCTACCAGTCGTGTCTCTACCGACAACCTATCTGTCGTCGTCGATTGGTTGACGCGGTCATCCACTTCATCACAAGTAACATCTGATACCCTCAGTCAACAGTCGGTGAGTTCCTCGGACACAATCCTCAGTTGGCATGGCCCGGGAGCAGTCCCTGTCCTTCCATTGCCTCTGTCCTATGCAGTTCCCACCCCTAAAGACTTATCTTACGCAGTGGGTTCAGCTCCACTATTCAGTAAGGAAGATGTATTAGATGACAGTCAGCCGCTACTGCCCAGCCAAGAAGTGGTGGAGTCATCTGCCTCTTCCTACTCTAGGCGGACAATTATTGATGAGGAGGGTGACGTGGGAGGTGGTGTTTCCAGCATTCAGGGTCCTGAATCATACACTGTTGAGGAACCTGAGGAGGACATCAGTGACGTGCAGACAGAACTCGATGATGATGAAGCTGATCGCACTTGGGAGCTGGGTGCAGAGGGGGTTTCATAATCATCAGCAGAAGAGGGTTGCAGGTTGTCCGTGAGGCAGCAGATGAGCCAACAAGGTGGTAGTATAGTTGGCAGTCAGCATAGTGGCAGAAGTGGAAATTCTGGAGCCAAACGTGCCCGGGGTAGGCCACCTGCTTCGCAGCAGCCTACCTTCCCGGGAGGTAGTGGAACAAGGGTTCCTGGAGAAAGCGGCAGTAGCAGTCAATTATTGCTCACTAGAAAAATCAGATACTCGGCGGTGTGGCAGTTTTTCATCAAGCATCCGGAGGAAGTTAACACAGCCACGTGCAAGATATGTCGGCAGAAGGTGAAGCAAGGACAGGGTAGCAATGTTGGCACCATGGCCCTGCGTCAACATATGATGCGCCACCATAAAGGGGCCTGGGACAACCGTGGCTCAGATGTGGTGGTCCAGCCTGCCGCATCACCCAGTGGCACGCCACTACCTCTTTCAGCCAGCCAAGGGTCCATCACCTCAGGCGAAGGGAGCTGTGTGTCATACCCTCCTTCTGCGGCTCCAGATGCTTCTGCCCCTCCTACTTGTAGTCAGCCATTCCACCAACAATCCATAGGCGAAGCCATGTCCAAGAGACAACAGTATGCGCCTACTCATCCAATGGCGCAGAAGCTGAATGTCCTCCTTTCCAAGTTACTGGTGCTGCAGTCCCTCCCATTTCAAGTGGTGGACTCTGCACCTTCAAGTGGTGGACTCTGCTAAGGTGGAGAGTCCAAAGCCATCATTTCTTTGCGAAGAAGGCAGTACCAGCCCTGGATAATTTTATACAAGAGAAGGTGTGCCAGTCCTTGAGCCTGTCGATGTGTTCAAATGTGCACGGCAGCGCCGACGTGTGGAGCTGTAACTACGGGCAGGGACAATACATGTCTTTTACGGCCCACTGGGTAAATGTGGTTCCTGCACAGCCACAACAGCAACTTGGACAGGTCACAACACTTCCTCCTCCACGCTCTCGCTCTCAGGCAGTTGGTCCTGTGACAGTGTGCGACTCCGTCTCCTCATCCTCCATCGTGTCCTCGGCTACCACTGCACGTACAAATCTCAGTGGCCCTTCATCGTACCATGTGTGTAGGGCACAGCGGTGTCACGCAGTTCTACACATGGTTTGTCTTGGCGAACGGAGTCACACAGGGGAGGAACTGATAAAATTAATTTGTCAAGAAATTGGAGTATGGCTTACTCCACAAAAACTGGAAATGGAAACCATGGTGACCGACAACGAGAAGAACATCGTGTCCGCGCTGCGACAAGTAAGTGTGAAACATGCGCCCTGCATGGCACACGTGTTGCATCTGGTTGTCAAGCACTTCCTGAAGTCTTCACCCCATTTGCAAGACATCCTAACAATGGCAAGGAAACTGTGCACGCACTTCAGTCACTCGTACACCGCAAAGCACACCCTCCTTGAGCTGTAGTGTCAGAACGGTATCCCACAACATAGTCTTATTTGTGACGTTGCCACACGTTGGAATTCCACCCTCCATATGTTGGACAGACTATATAAACAAAGAAAAGCCATCACCGATTTCTTGTTGATCCAAGCAGATAGGGGTACTCCCCTGTGTTACTTCAATGTGAACCGGTGGCAGCTCATACGTGACACCTGCCGTTTGCTGAGGCCCTTTGAGGAAGCCACATTATTTGTATGTTGCCTGGATTAGGGGATGAACAACGTAATTCCACTTCTACATTGCCTACAACAAATGATTGAAACGATGGCTGGTCACGGCAATGACCCCTGTGGGGGCTGAACTGTAGGAGGAGGATGAGGAGCAGAGTGCAGCACAGTTTATGTTTGATGAGATGGGTGGTGTTTCTAGTCATCGGACAGGAGAGGAGGAGCATGATCAACTAGAGGAGCTAGAGGGTTATTATGAGGAAGGTGAGACAGAGGACCCAGACACACCGTGGCAGTATGCAGTGGAGATGGAGGCAGGGAGTCCATCCGAGTCATTGGCACAAATGTCATGATGCATGCTCAGTTGACCCCCGAATTGTCAAAATTCGTCAGCGGGATGACTTCTGGGTCTCCACCTTATTGGACCCTCGCTACCATCATAGAATGGGGGCCTTTTTTACACCCACTGAGAGGGAGGACAAACTGACCTACTACAGAGAGATCCTACGTAGTGAGTTGGTCGATGCCTATCGGCAACATGGTCCATCCACTCACAGGTCTGACTCGGGGGGCCCTCTGCGCTCAACTTCCACTGCCATGGCTGTTGGGGAGGGGTGGCAGGAGCAGTACCAGCTCCATTATCAACAGCCTAAGTCTACAGTCGCTGGTGAGTAGCTTTCTTCACCCGGATAGTGAAGCAACTCATCAGCAGCAGGTAGACATGGAGCAGGACCTGAACCAGTAGGTGGTGGCATACCTTGACATGGCCATGCCAACAAATCTTGAAGATCCGCTGGACTCCTGGGCAGCCAAACTTAATTTATGGCCACAACTAGCAGAGTTTGCCCTGGAAAAGCTGTCCTGCCCGGCCAGAAGTGTGCCATCAGAGCGGGTGTTTAGTGCGGCCGGGGCAATAGTCACCCCAAGGCAAACTCGTCTGTCCACGAAAAATGTGGAGAGACTGACCTTTGTGAAGATGAATCAGGCATGGATCAGCCAGGATTTCCACCCATCAATTATGGTTATGAAACCCTCTTGGGTTATCAGTTAGGGTTATGAAACCCCCTTGGATATTTAGCAGTAGCTAAATACATGCTTAATGCAAATTTCAACATTGATCTTTAAATGTAAGGTGTTATGAAACCCTCTTGGGTACTGCGAATGCCTGTTCCTGACTCATCCTGTGTCTTTCAGGAACTACTTGCCTCACTGATGCTTCTGGCCTTGGGCCTTTAATTTTGGATGTTTAGCAGTAGCTAAATACATGCTTAATGCAAATTTCAACATTGATCTTTAAATGTAAGGGGTTATGAAACCCTCTTGGGTACTGCCAATGCCTGCTCCTGATTGATCCCGTATCTTTCAGGAACTACTTGCCTCACTGATGCTTCTGGCCTTGGGCCTTTAATTTTTGGATGTTTAGCAGTAGCTAAATACATGCTTAATGCTAATTTCAACATTGATCTTTAAATGTAAGGAGTTATGAAACCCTCTTGGGTACTGCGAATGCCTGCTCCTGACTCATTCTTGGGTTCTGCTAATGCCTGCTCCTGACTGATCCTGTGTCTTTCAGAAACTACTTGCCTCACTGATGCTTCTGGCCTTGGGCCTTTAATTTTTGGATGTTTAGCAGTAGCTACATACATGCTTAATTGAAATTTCAAAATTGATTGTGCAATGTAAGGGGTTGTGAAAGCCTCTTGGGTACTGCTGATGCCTGCTCCTGACAGTGTGTTTCAGGAACTACTTGGCTTATTGAAGCTTCTGGGCTTGGGCTTTAAATTTTGGGATGTTTAGCACAAGCTAAATACATGCTTAATAGAAATTTCAACATTGATCTTTCAATGTAAGGGGTACTTCTGATGCCTGCTCCTGACTGCTCCTGTGTCTTTCAGGAACTACTTGGCTTACTGATGCTTCTGGGCTTGGGCCTTAAATTTTTCTGCACCTAACATGAAATTTCAACATTCACCTTTTACTTTTAGGGGTTGTGAACCCCTCTTGTGTACTCATGCTGCTTCCTGCTCCACTCTGTCAGCCCGTTGGTCCTGTGACAGTGTTCGACTCCACCTCCTCATCCTCCACCATGTCCTCAGCCTCCACCGCCCGGACAAGTGGCCCTTCAGCATACCATGTGTACAGGGCACGGCGGTGTCACGTTGTTCTTCACATGGTTTGCCTTGGCGAAAAGTGTTGAAAACAATGGCTGGTCAGGGCAATGGAGACATTGCACCTACATCTCACGGCCACACGAGCCCTGTGGGGGCTTATTAGATTTGCCCCTGTGTACCCACATGGCGGGGTCCGGGACAATAAAACTGGAGAATTAAAAGTTAAATTTCAAAATCATTAATTTAAATTTCAAAATCTTAAATTTAAATAAAAAAATCATACATTTCAGTGGTCTCCTCATGCTTCAGCCAACTCCAGGCTGTGTCATTCAGGCAATATATGGTTTACTGATACTGCTGCTGGGCCTGGGTCTGGGACAGAACATTTTCTTATGGTAGCACTAGCTATCCAAAATCTTCATTTTAAATTTAAAAAAATCTTGTGTTTTTTCTTGGGGATTGTGAAGCCCTGGGGTCTCCTCATGCTTCAACCAACTCCAGGCTGTGTCATTCAGGCAATATATGGTTTACTGATACCGCTGCTGGGCCTGGGTCTGGAAATAAAAATGTTGTCATGGTAGGTAGCACTAGCTATCCAAAATCTTCATTTTAAATTAAAAAAATTCTTGGGGATTGTGAAGCCCTGGGGTCTCCTCATGCTTCAGACAACTGCAGGCTGTGTCATTCAGGCACTATTTGGTTTACTGATACTGCTGCTGGGCCTGGGTCTGGGAATAAAAATGTTGTTATGGTAGGTCGCACTAGCAATCCAAAATCTTCGGTTTAAATTTCTGAATTCATCTATTAATCTTAGGGATTGTGAAGGCCTAGTGTCTACTCATGCTGCTGCCAACTCCTGGCTTTGCCATTCAGCAGCTATATGGTCTCCTCATGCTGCCAACACCTCCACGCTGTGTCATTCAGCCACTATATGGTCTCCTCATGCTTCATCCTCATCCAAGCTGTGTCATTCAGCCACTATATGGTCTTCTCATGCTGCCAACACCTCCACGCTGGCCGAATCAAATTTTTTTTAAAGTTCGCTCATCTCTAATTATGGTGTAGATTATCTACCCCTCACTTTGGATATTTTTTGCATTTGTGGTCTTATTCATGTAGGTTTGTGTATATATTATCAGTAGGGATCTCTAGGGACAGGTTTGGGTGCAGAGTTGCCCCTATGCCAAGGCATAGTAAGAGGTAAAAGGCATAAGGATTGCAGTAGGGTAAGTTATGGTCCCAATACCTTTCCAACACATTACTCTTTTGCTCTGGACCCCTTAAAGGGGTACTCTGCCCCTAGACATCTTATCCTCTACCCTAAGGATAGGTGATAAGAAATCTGATCCCAGCGACCATGCCCCCTCCCATAGACATGAATGGAGGGGCGTGGCATGACATCAGGACCACAGCCGTTCGAAGCCCGGAAGTTGCTGGCCCGGAAATCGCGGGATATGGCATAAGATGTCTAGGGGTGGAGCACCCCTTTGCCTCCCATTGTGGCTCCTGATTATCAAATTTCGACAGATAACAGCAGAGTAGTGCAGTACATATGTTCTTTACAATGGATAATATATTTGCATCAGTGCTTCTACACAAAACAGGCCCGTCGCTACAGGACAGGCAAACCAAGCAATTGCTTGGGGCCCCGAGCTGGCTGGGGGGCCCCGAGCACAGCCAGTGCTTGCCCGTCCTGTAGCGACAGGGCAATTCCCCCCATCACCAGGGCCGGATTAACAATCGTGCTCTTAGAGTTTGAGCTCCGGGCCCCAGGCACCCAGTCAAACAAGAGGGCCCCCGAATGTCTGACATTTTTTTTTCAAAAATAAACTCATTTGCAGCTTTGGAGTTCTTCTCACCCCACCACAATCATGCTCCCCCCACCCCCCGCTGCACTTGGTATCTTCCCTCAGCCCCGGACTCTTCTCTCAGCCTTCAGCCGTCTGAGCAGGAGGAGGGGGAGGGGGGAGGAGAGAGCACAGAGCTGTGAGGAAAGGAGACTGCAGAGGCTGTACAACATGGGCCCTGACTATAGTAGGTGTCCCTGGATATATATATGTGTATAAGCATGTGTGTGTGGATATATAAGTGTGTGTACATATGTGTATGTCTATGTACTGTGCCTGTGTGTGTGTTACTACTGTGGATGACTATATGTAAAGTGCATGTGTGTATCTATATCAGTGTTTCCCAACCAGGGTGCCTCCAGTTGTTGCAAAACTACAACTCCCACCATGCCCGGACAGCCAAAGGCTGTCTGGGCATGCTGGGAGTTGTAGTTTTGCAACCTCTGTAGGCATCCTGGTTGGGAAACACTGATCTATTCTATCTGTGTGTGTATGATGCATGTATAGTATGTAATGTGTTCAGTATGTTTGTGTATGAAGCATGCATGTACAATATAATGTGTACAGTATGAAGGATGTACAGTATGTAATGTGTTCAGTATGTAATGTGTACAGTGTGTTGTGTGTGTATGAAGCATGCATGTATAGTATGTAATGTGTGTGTGTATGAAGCATGCATGTACAGTATGTAATGTGTACAGTATCTGTGTGTGTATGAAGCATGCATGTACAGTATGTGATGTGTACAGTGTGTTGTGTGTGTATGAAGCATGCATGTACAGTATGTAATGTGTATTGTGTGTGTATATAATGCATGCAGTGGCAGATCCAGTGGGGGAAACGGGGCAATTGCCCCGTGCCGTGCGTGCCCCCATTGGAAAGCAACGTGGAGGAGTGGAGCAGCGAACAGGACATGCGCTGGCCAGCATGGTAAGTGACCAGCGGCACATCAGCTTCAGTGCTCCGACCACCACTCCTCCAGTCCCGGGACCTACTACTATGGTGGCCGGACCACTGAAGTAGGGCAGTAAACAGGCATACAGCCTCCAGCCATACACTGTATGGCTGGAGGCTGTATGTCTGTGGGGGAACATACTACACCTAATGTGGGGGGACTATACTGCACCTAATGTGGGGGAACTATACTGCACCTAATGTGGGGGGACTAAATTGCACCTAATGTGGGGGAACTATAGCCTAATGTAGGGAGAACTATACTGCACCTAATGTGGGGGGACTATACTGCACCTACTGTGGGGGAACTGTAGCCTAATGTGGGGAGAACTATACTGCACCTAATGTGGGGAACTATACTGCACCTAATGTGGGGTAAACTATACTGCCAACCTAATGTGGAGAACTATACTGCACCTAATGTGGAGAACTATACTGCACCTAATGTGGGGAACTATACTGCACCTAAAGTGGGGAACTATACTGCACCTAATGTGGAGAACTATACTGCAACTAATGTGGGGAACTATACTGCACCTAATGTGGGGGAACTACAGCCTAATGTAGGGGAACTGTACAGCACCTAATGTGGGGAACTATACTGCCTAATGTGGGGGAACTATACTGCACCTAATGTGGGGGACTATACTGCACCTAATTTGGGGAGCTATACTGCACCTAATGTGGGGAGCTATACTGCACATAATGTGGGGGACTATACTGCACCTAATGTGGGGGAACTATACTGCACCTAATGTGGGGGAACTATACTGCACCTAATGTGGGGGAACTATACTGCACCTAATGTAGGGGAACACTGCTAGCCTAATGTGGGGAGAACTCTGCTGCACCTAACGTGGGGGGAACTGTGCCGCACCTAACGTGGGGGGAACTGTGCCGCACCAAAAGTGGGGGGAACTGTGCCGCACCTAACGTGGGGGGAACTGTGCCGCACCTAACGTGGGGGGAACTGTGCCGCACCTAACATGGGGCGAACTGTGCTGCACCTAATGTGGGGGCCTCGTATCGACGTTCGCTCACGTCGCGCTCCCAGCATTCAAGGGCCGGTGATACTACATCCTGACGCCGGCCCTAGAGCATGACGTGCGTGAACATCAAAGGGGAGGGGGGCTCCATGTCCATTTTGCTTTGGGCCCCCAAATTCCTTCAAATGGCCCTGTACACACAGAGATACCTTATCAGTTTATTTGTAATTATCTGCCTCTCTAGGGTTGCCTGCAAAATAAGGTTGTTCTCTTAGGTTGTGGTTTAGTTTGCAATTTAGTGAAAGTAGTGCTGGTTAAAGACACTAGTTGTTTGGCAAGCTGTCAGTACCACAACCTTTACCAACATCAAAGCTGCTGATTCTCTAAGCTTGGTGCAATGCCTCTGATAAGCTGCAAAGGGTTACCACACATTACTACAACTGGAAATACAAGTCTGTCAGAGCTTGATGGTTGTTGATTCTTGGTACCGTTTAACACTGTTAGCAATGTATTTAAATAGTTATAAAGTGTTTTTAAAGGAGTACTCTGCCCCTAGACATCTTATCTCCTTTCCAAAGTATAGGGGATAAGATGTCAGATCGCGGGGTCCCACTGCAATCTCTCCTGCTACACCCCTGTACATCTGCAGCCTGGAGCTAAGTTTCAGCAGCTGGAGCTATGTATGCCTCCACGCCCCCTCTCATAGACTTGCATTGAGGGGGCAGGACATCATGAGGGGGCGGAGCTGTGAAGTCAAGATACCCTGTCCCCTATATCGCCCATCATCAGCCACGAAGCAAACATAGTTCCAGGCTACTGATGTATGGGGGTGCAGCAGGAGAGATCATGGGGGTCCCCCACGATCAGACATCTTATCTCCTATCCTTTGGATAGGGGATAAGATGTCCATGGGCGGAGTAACCCTTTAAGGCTCAGTTATGGCGACATGAGGTAACCCATGGTAACTATTACAGCTCACCAATTTTATAGGCTTATTCACAATTAGATGGAATGAAGTATCCCTTGTTGTCGGTAGATGCCTACCGTGTTAATATGCACACAGAGGCATGGGGAGACGCAGTGGCTTTTTCCAAGCATGCCACAAATTATCCCTTTCTGTGTGGATGATGGGTTGTGTATGTGTAGGCCTGGCTGGAAGAAAGGTGATTGTAGATTGGTGTTACTATTAGTAACCAGCATACAGCAGTTGGTGGCTGACCGATGTTACTGGCATACAGCTTGAGATGGTGGAGTTATGTCAATAACGTACAGTAGGAGATGCCGGACTGATAGTAGCAGAAAGGTGGTTTTTAAATTCAAAATGTTTCAATTCATTTTTTAAATTGAAATAAAAATTCAATTATATGGTTCCTGGACTGGTGATGCTGACATGCATGGGGTTTGCATGCGTAGACCTGGCTGAAACTACCAGCACAACATGTCATCGTGGCTTACTGGAGGAAGTTTTAGTAGTCTCCGTAAAGCAGCAGGTTGAGTCACCTTTTAAATTAATTCAAATTTGGCCAGCTAGGTGATACAGGCCTGGCTGGCTGGAGGGAGTTTGCAATAGCATTTATCAGCATGTCACAGTGGATTACTGGAGGAAGGTGTAGTAGCCCACGTACAGCAGCAGGTTGAGAAACCATTAAAGGGGTACTCTGACCCTAATACATCCTATCCCTTATCCAAAGGATAGGGGATAAAATGTCTGATCACAATCGCAATCTGTCATTCAGCACACACCTTTGCGAGCTCTACGCAACGCTGGAGGCTCCGAGTGTGCAGCGTGTCGACCACGGGGCCGGAGTATCGTGAAGTCACAACTCCGCCCCTGTGTGATATCACACCCCACCCCCTTAAAAACTTAATTCAAATTTGGCCAGCCAGTTGACACAGGCCTGGCTGGCTGGAAGGAGGTTGCAATAGCAACCTTCAGCATGTCACAGTGGTTTACTGGAGGAAGTTGTATTAGCCTACGTTCAGCAGCAGGTTGAGAAACCTTCAAAATCAATTTGAATGTTGCCCCAGCAAGCCAGACTGCCCAGGCCTAGCTAGATGTAGCAAGTTTGCCAAACAAATCTATTTTAATTTGGCCACCAGCCCTGGCTGCCCGCAGGGTGTTTGTAAAAGCAAACGCAATAAATTTGAATTATTCCCCAGCCAGGCAGCCCAGGCCTGGATGGGGAATCACACTGAGATCATAGCAATGGAGCAAAACTGTTCTTCAGACATGTATTGCCCCTGGCTGTAGCTATTACTCCACGTATCAACCGTTGCATGCACTGTTCTGCACACAGACAAGTTCATGGAGGGGCCCACCCTCTCCACCACATGATTGTGCTAAACTGTGACAGCTTTCTTTCCAATATTATGGCGACTAGGTACATGCCACCTGGGATGGCCACACCCCATTAGTTGCCTGAAGGCTGTGGAGTCAACTTGGCCAGGTACGTATTGTAGTATACACAAAATGCAAAAAAAAGACCAGCGCTCAGAGTGCAATTATAACAATAAATGAATGCAGAACTTAAAAAGGATGGTAACTCACTCCACAGTGGGGGGCTCAAGTCAATACTCCAGCACTCCCCTTTAGGTCAGCGCACACAGTCTTCCGTGAACTTGCTGGAACTCATCATGCATTCCAGACACTTAATAACCTCTCATATACAAATAATTAATAATGAAATATTTATGAATGATGTATAATACATAATATGGATAGTATTAAATACATGGGCTAATATGTAGACTATAATGTAATAAAATATAATAGTGAAATTAATAATAAATCACAAATACCCCTCTCGAAGGCTCCCATGTACAGGTTTGCATAGCTAGGGGCAAATTTAGTCCCCATAGCCGTGCTGCAAACCTGCACATAGAAGCCCTGGTCATGTGAAAAGTAATTGTGTCCCAGCATGAATTGTATAGCATCCAAAATAAATTGTTGTTGCTTGGCGGGTATTAACGGGTCTTCTGCCAGGAAGGATGCCACATCCTGTACACCTCTGCTATGAGGGATGTTACTATACAGTGCCGTGACATTCAAAGTGGCCCATAGATACCATTCCTCCCACTGTACTTCCCTAAGGAGGCTCAGTAGGTGCCCTTTGTCTTTAAGATAAGTAGGTAAATGTGTGACATATCTGTGAAGTTGATGGTCGATGGATAGGATCCTTGTGGATCTTAGGTAAAATATAAGAGTACGCTACACTGGGATTGGAATTGAAGATGTAGTCTCTCTCTCTCTCTCTTTTAAGGAGGCAAATCAAGCGCCTCATCTAGCATTTTTTTTTTTTTAGCTTTTTATTAAAAACTTCAGTCGGGTCTTTGTCTAACTTTCTATAATATGTCTATAATTTATCATCTGACAAGATTTTCAGGGATTCTTGATGGTAGTAGGAGTAGTCCATTGGCCAATTTTATAACCAATTGATCATTTTCTGCTAGCTTTTTTAACACTCTCATCTGGGCTAGATTAAGGTTTTTATTACATCTATTTTTCTCTCTGTTGTTTTTCTTATTTAGATTTCTAAAACCTTCCAAAACATGGCCAAAAAAGTCCTCCAAAAAGGGTTCTCTACTCCCTACTGGGTAGAATTTTGATGGAGGTTTAAGATTGGTAGTAATAGTGATATTTTATCAGTTTACCTAGTAAATATCTTACTCCCGACCACATTTGTTATTAGAATGTATACACCAAAGTAAATCAAACAGAATCATGTCAGTTTCAAATACTTCATACTAACTTTATTAGGCAGTCATCTGGGCTATTTAGCAATTGCAATTAGCATAAGATCCCACCCTCACTAGGGAGGTAAGTATAGCTTTGGCATACAAAATAAGGTATGCTTTTTTTTTAAATAATAAATTGTGTATACTCCCAAAAGTGAAGAACCAAAAAAGATGCCTAATCAACCATGTGAATAGGACGGGGAGAATTTTAAGACTTTAATAAATTGTTAAAAATAAGGCAATATGAAACACCCAAAGTGGTGTATAAAATATACCAATAAAAGACATAACAGGCTCAAGTATATGCCAGATTACCAAAAAGGTCTCTATTGATTGGGCCAAATAGTGGGTCCAACAATATACTCAAATGCTCCAGTACAGAGCAGGGAGAGCTGGGCGGCGCTGCAGCCAAAAACGCTAACGTCAGAGTGCCAGTTAGCCCGGCTGGTACAAGTTAGCACCTAATTAGCATATACGTAAAATAGAAGATTATGACCAAACGGCGGGGCGGATCCGGGCACGGTAGGCATCAAACTGATCAGCGTCCCCCACACTACCAGCCACTACCACAGGTTAGTGCAGGGGGAGCAAGCTGACAGTTTTCCTTTAAGAGCATCAACTGAGAAATGTATGAATCTCTGCTGGTTATAATAGATATAATTCCAGTCTACATTCTTGTTTATGGAAATCTGGGGTATTATAGACTCAAATCTGGCTTTTACTTGATCTATAGCTTTAAATTAATCTGGGACCCCCTTCGTAGTGATGAGCGGCATAGGCCATATTCGAATTCACGATATTTCGCGAATATATGGACGAATATTCCTCATATATTCACGAAATTCGCATATTCGTTTTTTTTGCGCATTTGCGAAAATATATGCGCATAATCACGAATATTGAGTCCTCCCTTATTTAATGGTATAGGGAACTATGACTAGTGCATTAACTCTGTAATTTTTTTACCAATTGAAACCAATAGGTCCATTGTGGTCCATGGGGATCTCACAGCATGTGAAACAGTAAGCTAAGTAGCACACTGGATGGGAGACCACCACGGGTTCGAGTCCCGGGGTGGGTCAGAGTTTTGTGTTGTGGTTAAACTTTACTTTACTGGAAATGCTGCTGAGTTGCCCATAGCAACCAATCAGATTGCTTCTTTCATTTTTCAGAGGCCTTTTCAAAAATGAAGGAAGCAATCTGATTGGTTGCAATGGGCAACTGCACAACTCTTCCTCTACACTGGTTTTCCGCATATTCGTGAATATTGAGTCCTCCCTTCTTTAATGGTATAGGGAACTATGACTGGTGCATTAACTCTGTAATTTTTTGCCTATTGAAACCAAAAGGCCCATTGTGGTCTATGGGGATCTCACGGCATATACATCAATAAGATAAGCAAGACTGGCTCAGCAGCACAGTGGATGGGAGACCACCATGGGTTCGAGTCCCGGGGTGGGACAGAGTGTTACAGTTAAACATACTTTCCTGGAAAAGCAGCTGAGTTGCCCATAGCAACAAATTTAGAAAGCTTCTTTCATTCTGCAGAGGCCTTGTGAAAAATTAAAGAAGCAATCTGATTGGTTGCTATGGGCAATTCAGAAACCTTTCCTCTGGACAGGTTTTGATAAATCTCCCTCCCAGTGTTGAGGAAGAGTTGTGCAGTTGCCCATAGCAACCAATCAGATTGCTTCCTTCATTTTTTTTAAAAGGCCTCTGAAAAATGAAGGAAGCAATCTGGTTGCTATGGGCAACTCAGAATCTTTTCCAGGAAAGTAAAGTTTAACCACAACACTGTAACACTCTGTCCCACCCCAGGACTCAAACCCATGGTGGTCTCCCATCCACTGTGCTGCCAAGACAGTCCTGCTTAGCATGCTGTGAGATCCCTATAGACCACAATGAGCCTATTGGTTCCAAAGGGCAAAAAATCACAGAGTTAATGCACTAGTCATAGTTCCCTATACCATAAAATAAGGGAGGACTCAATATTCGCGACATACACATAGATTTTCGCATATGCGCATAAAATTTTGCATGTGCGAAAAAACGAATATTCGTAATTACGAATATATAGTGCTATATTCGCAATATTCCCGAATTCACAAATATGCGATATTCGCAATTAAAATTCGAATTGCGAATATTCGCGAGCAACACTACCCCTTCGGACTCCTATAGCATCAATATACACATGGGGCTCAGGGGCTGCACATTTACTTCTAGACTGTGGTTTGGGTTCCTTTGTAGGTTCGGTAGTGAAAATGTGTATGGGCAGAAGAGTCTTGACTAATGTGCATTCTCTAGTCCAATTTTCTTCTAATCGGGTTCTGAGCTTCATATCCCCAATTTTGCCATACCTTACAGCAGTTATCATTTACCTTACAGTAGTTATCATACTAGCTAGGCCTATCCTTTCTATATTTTTACACCAAGTATTCCTTTTCTTTATAACATTATCACCCACTAAGATGCTTATTTCACCCTGCTATTTCTACAAGACACCAATGCTAACCCATTGATTCTTCTCATACAATGTCACATCCTAAAAATCCGGTGTGATTATCTTCTCCTCTGGAACAACCATGTAAAGACATAGATTTAACAGTTATCAGAGAATATATCTTAGATACAACAATAATACGAAAGAAAGATGAATGACGGCACTCACCGGTACAAAACTTCTTTATTTCTCCATAAAATCACGGGAACACAGACAGGTCAGGGGTGCGGAAGAGGCGGTAGGTGTGCGGAACGTGACGTTTCGTGTGTAAAAACGCACTTCCTCTTGCCGCTATGCACGTAACCCTGCAATCACTATTTATACAGACAATGGTAGTCATGGCAACATATATACAAAAAGTAATAAAAACAATAAAACCAGGACTGGACTGCAAGGACTTATAGAAAGGGACTCAAATCCTGCCGGTCATTAAGACCAATTGCTCCTAAGGCTCAGAGCTGCAAAATCCAGCGAGCCTCCCTCTGGAGGAGGAGATTGTGTCGATCTCCTCCAAACTCCAATGGATTAACCCTTTCAAGTCCTGCGAACCGAATACCCTCACATTTTGAACTGTGCCCCTCTCTCATGTGAGAAATCCATCTAGGAGCTCCGCTATCCGTTTGAATGGAATGCAGATGTTCGCGGATGCGGAAGCGGAGCTGCCTGATTGTCTTCCCCACATAGAAACGACCGCACGGGCAAAATAAAACATATACAATGTAAGTAGTACGGCAAGTTATGAGTTGTTTAACTTTGTGGCAATACCCTCCAATTTGAACATATTTGCTTGCAACATTGTATTTACAAAAATTACAGTTAGGTTTATTGCCTATAGGGATAAAACTACCTAACCAGGTTTTATGGCGATTGTTGTTATGTTTTTTATGCATGTTTTTTAACTTATCTCCAAGTGTTAGATTCTTCCTATAAGTGACCAATAGGTGGTTCCGTCGCTCTCTCTTTTAAATCTGGGTCAGATTGTATGACATGCCAAAACTTTCTAATTGCAGCTGTGACGGTTCTGTTCATATTGGAGTTCTCAATGAAGATAAACCTCTCCATGCTGTCCTCTTTTTGATTTTTAGGGATAAATAGCTCAGATCTGTCTATTCTCTCAGCACAATGAAAGCTTTGTTGTATAATTCTAGGGGGGTATTCCCTCTCCCTAAATCTTCTGCTTAATTCTTGCGCCTGAGTCTGATAATTACTGTCGCTATTATTAATCCTTTTCAATCTAAAAAATTGTGACTATGGAGTGCCTCTTTTTATGTGTGGAGGGTGCGAGCTCTTGAAATGAAGGAGACCATTCTTAGCTATTTCTTTGCGGTGACCAGTGGTTACTAATTCTCCATTTTCAATTTTCAGCTGCACATCTAGAAAGTAGAGCTTATCTCCTCCAAACACATAAGTGAACATCATATTCATGTTGTTTGATTGGTTCAAAAAAGCGACAAAGTCATGAAAACCCTCTCTGGTGCCCTCCCACACAATCAGCACATCATCTATGTATCTCAGAAATAGCCTGATGTGTCTGATGTGTGGGTTGCTTTCAGAGAAGATGAATCTGCACTCAAAAATAGCCATGAAGAGGTTGGCATAGGTGCAGGAGACCGGCGTGCCCTTCGCTGTGCCGGTCTTCTGCCTATACCAATCCTCTCCATATCTGAATTCATTGTGCTCTAGCACAAATTTAAGGGCATCGCAGACAAATCTAATGAAATCTGGAGACTTGTCTGTCTCACCTAGGAACTCCCTAATTGCCTCTACACCTGTATCCCTAGGGATATGGGTGTTGAGGCTTTCTACATCAATCGAGGCTAAATTAAAATTTTCCTGCAATACAAAGTCATGTAGCTGTGACAACAAATCAGTAGTGTCATTAACGTAACTAGGGATGTGGATCAAAAAGGGTCTAAGTAGCCAGTCAAGATAAGATGAAAGCAATTCAGTCGCAGAGCCGATCCCCGGGACTATAGGGCATCCCGGGGGTCGGCTCTGTGACTTATGAATCTTTGGAAGAAAATACCACCTGGCATGTTTGGGGGAAGGCGGGGATAATTTCTCAGCTGTGCGATTGGATATAAGACCCTGTTCAGAATTGTTACCTAAGGAAAGAACGCAATGCACTGAGTGTTTTATGAGTGGGATTTGACGGAAGGAGGCAATATGTAGACCTGTCATTTAATTGGCGTCTAGCTTCTTACTCGTAGTATTCGGATGTCATAACGACAGTCCCACCACCTTTGTCTGCTTTGCTGATGATCAATTGTGGTCTTTCAGCCAACCAGTCAGGGGCTTTTTTGTCTTCCTTGGATAAATTACTTATAATATGGGGATATTTAAGGGCACGAACCTCTTGGAGCACTGACTTAATGAATACATCAATAGGGCTACTTGGGGTTATATGAGGTGTAAAGCGAGATGGATTTCCCCCTGTAAAGTAAGACATATTAGTACAATCAGATGGGTCATCAACTCTTTCTTCTTGTGCTAAGTCACACAGTATATTTAGGCATGCGTTATCCTCTGCGGAAAACATAGTAACGAGTCTAAAACCTAATATACCAATCTTAGCAGGGATCTCTCCCTCCTTAATTATGTGATCTGGTGCATTCCAACGGGTAGCGGAGCTCCTAGATGGATTTCTCACATGAGAGAGGCACACGGTTCAAAATGTCAGGGTATTCGGTTCGCAGGACTTGAAAGGGTTAATCCACTGGAGTTTGGAGGAGATCGACACAATCTCCTCCAGAGGGAGGCTCGCTGGATTTTACAGCTCGGAGCCTTAGGAGCAATCGGTCTTAATGACCGGCAGGATTTGAGTCCCTTTCTATAAGTCCTTGCAGTCCAGTCCTGGTTTTATTGTTTTTATTACTTTTTGTATATATGTTGCCATGACTACCATTGTCTGTATAAATAGTGATTACAGGGTTACGTGCATAGCGGCAAGAGGAAGTGTGTTTTTACGCACAAAACGTCATGTCCCGCACACCTACCACCTCTCCCGCACCTCCTTACCTGTCTGTGTTCCCGTGATTTTATGGAGAAATAAAGAAGTTTTGTACCGGTGAGTGCCGTAATCCATCTTTCTTTCGTATTATTGTTACATCTTCTTGTTGGACTGAGCACCACCTACATACCTCTAGTAGAAGGCGTTGAGGTCATCTGGATATATTCCGGTCTGTCCCGCAGCAGTATCTGAGGGTGGAGCAGTGCCGGCTCACCTGTGTTTCCTATTTAGACGTTGTATATCTTAGATACATCTATACGGGATCATCCTATGTAAGCATCTCTTTCCTCACTTATTTCCTGACACACACTGAATCATGGGTTAAATAAACTGGGTAACAATTACAGAATCTGAACTAGGCACAACTTTACAAAAGGTTCTTAGTTGTATTCTTTACTGTATCTATGGTTAGGGAATCAGTACAGTAAGACAAGGACATACTTATATTGGTCCCCCTTAGGCAGTTAGATGAAGTCTACTCAGTCTCTCAAACAGGTAAGATGGTTATGGAGTGTGTTGATCAGGTACCTTATTGTTTTATTTAGGTCATAACAGATGTAAATAATGAAGTCTGTACAAACCTTCTTTCTGCATTGTTGAATCCTGAGGCCACCCAATGTAGGGACATAGTGTGTTGGAAGAGGAAACAGCCGGCACTACTTGAACTAAGCACCAGGGAGGAACGGAGAGGTGCAGCAAAACAGGAGCCAGACAACTAAGACCCGTAGCGATGGTGCTCAGCACGGAAACATCAACAGTTCAAAAAGTAGACAAGAAATGATGAAGTGACACTCCCCATTCAGGGTAACTTCTTTAATCACTCAGCAGTGACATCAAGCGGGATGCAGGCGGGGTGGAGGAGGGATAGCCGGAACAAGTTGTTTAGTGTGCCTTGCGCACTTCCTCTAGCCAGCTAGAGGAAGTGTGCAAGGTGCACGAAACAACTTGTTCCGGCTATCCCTCCCCCACCCCACTCCCCCACTTGTATCCCGCTTGATGTCACTGCTGAGTGATTAAAGAAGTTACCCTGAATGATGAGTGTTGCTTCATCCTTTCTTGTCTACTTGTTTCAATGTAGGGACATTACTACACACATAGCTCCCTTCTGCTTAGTGTATGGGACCATATATGTTACCATGGAGTGCAAGACTGTTGGCACACACAATTTCTTACCAACTCTCCAGATGCCGTCTTTGCCCTATACCACCTCTCTCTTCTTCCATTGGTCTCTCTCAGCATGCATTGCTAGTTCCTGCAAGAGACCTAACCAAACAGATCCACACTCCCCATCCACATATACACTGTGTGCCATAATTGTGGGAGGACAGGAGCACTGCAGCCTTGGCAGCCTTCTCCACTATCCAGTCCCCTTGGCTTCTGGGGTTGTTTCCTTCATGGGGGTCTGAACTTGTATCATGGCCACCTTCTCTGATAGCTCTAGGACCTTGAACACTTGAATTACAAACTACAGATTCTACATTTGATTGGTTTGCCTAAGGATTCAAGAAAACCTTTACTCTAATAGGCCCATACTTGTGGGCGGTGATAAAAGTGTACCCGTACTCATTATGTCTTACCTTCAGATATCTTACACATCTCAGTGAATATCTCATAATTCTACTTTCTGAACCAACAGTTCAGACCGAGTGGTTTATTGAAGTAGAACTTCATTCTGCGTGTGGTCACCATATATCCTGTCTTATGTATTACATATTTGCATTACTTGGAGTAAGCTTACATTTACAACTCAGCAATCACAATGGATTCTCTTATATCCTACCATGGCTCTTGAATTTTTAACCTCATAAGTTCAAGGCAATCAATCATTATCTGAAAGTAGCAAAGCTACCAAAGAACGGTCTTCTTTTTCAGCATCTTCGTGTTACATTAAATTATCATTATAAAGTTATCCACTCAAAATTGATGTTATTCAAATCAATGCAATGTAGAATGTATAGGTATATCACATTGTGTATGCAGGTACTATAAACACACTCAATTTCAAACAGTAGATAAATATATATTTCCTTCAAGTCTAATGTGACTGTGTTTCAGGAGAGGAGGCTGTCATTCTCCCTATAAGCCCCATCTTTCTCCTCCCACTCCTCTACGTCACTGATCACTGCCCCTTTGAGTCTGGCTTTTTGTTTTCCCTCAGCTTGTTCAGTCTTCCATAATGCTTGAATGTCTTGTAACCGACTGGATTCCTGTATTTCTTTACAAGAAGACATATGATACACATGTAACAATACCGACATGTACAAATATTTAACGTACAACACACAGGGTCCAACACACATTCCATCCAAAAATGTAAAAGAATAAAAAATATACAGAGCTCTTTTAAAAATTGGGAAAAATCACCTTCAATGTGCATTGTTTATAATCCAACAAGCAATTAGCTGATTTTAAATACTTAAGGTAATATTTATCAATTAAATAGTGATCACTTTTTTTTATCCTCTTTTATCTTATATTTCTTCTCTTGTTACTCCTATAATACAATCAGACAATTAATCGCATTTCCTGATACACATAATTTTTGGCATCCATCCTGCACAACTGTGAAAACAAATTAATGAAATATCATCAGATAGGTTCAATTAATACCACGTGGATTTTCTTTTATTCTTTATCAATCCGTTACTACACAAACAGCTTCACAAAGAAAACATTCACTGGTCATATTCCATGTATTCCTGATTCATTAATACACATTACACATAAACAAAATACTTTATATCATAAGAACCATCCTATGAACTTCATCATATAAATACATACACAAAATCAAAGTAACAATTATGTATCCCACAGCTTTCCTAGAGACCTACCATGCCCTCTGCATTCCATAGCACTAAACACTCATCATCTTCACTTTTACCACCACCATTGAAAACAATTATCTCCATTCATACATCTGGAAGTTATCATCTCAACCCTAAAACAAAGGCTCTCTTCATTCAGTATATTATATATCTCTTATTTAACATCCTATCGACAGGCTAACAAAATGTATGTCTGTACATGAGTGTTAATTTCATTGCCTAATTATTTTGATTATAATTAGGCAATGAAGTTCCCTTTATCTTTGACTTAACTATACAATACAATATAACTAAATCAAATCATAATTTGCGCTCAAAAATCACACTGCTGTATATGACTGTATATAACACTGCTATATAAGAATACTTCTGTTCATCAACCATCAGTATATTTCAACCTTTCAACTGCCTTAGACATTCCATAGTCCATTCTTCACTCATCACATGCTTTTTCATCAAAACCTTGAGTCTCCATTTTGATTCTCTCTCTAATCCTATCAAGCTGCTAAAAACAATCTGCTCCTCTTTCACTTGTCTTATCACTTGTATATATAATTAACTTTTGGACTATCAGCTTACATAATACATACAAAACCATTAAGGAGGAGCCATCAGGACAATTGGGCATCATACTCAGCAACTTAGGTTATAACTCAGACATAGCTTTTGAGGGTACTACAACTCCCGTCATACCTTCTATTCATCCTTTTACACACATACACACACACTTTTTCAGTTTCCCCACCTTACATTACCATCTCTGTAAGTTTCCCATCTTTGCACACTCATACATCCTTCCCTTGGAATTTTTGCTCATTTTCCTACAGCTCAGTCACCCATTTGACATTTGTGCAGGAGCTACCTGCTTCACACTCCATCCCCCTCAGGTCTGGTGGCCTCCCTTCCTCTTTCATCACAGTGAGGTCTGTTTAAACTGCAGCTCTGTAACCTCTGACTTCTCCCTGTGTCATGCAACTTACATATGGCCCACAGCCCCCCACCTTTGTGCTATTCAAGGTGGTACCTATTTGTAGGACATGCAGCTGCTGCTCAAACTGCTCTGCTATCTGCTAATTAACTACAAACCCCTCTCAACGCCTCCTTTTCTCACGAGATATCCGTAAAACATTAGGGCTCAATTGACAGACACATTTAAATGCAGTTCTGCCTTTTCAACTAAGTCTGGTACTAGAAAGGAAAGATCTGCACCCTCTCTTCTTCTACATTAGCTAGCTCACAGTAATCAATGGACACATCAAGACATGACATGACACATATACAATCAGTTGAAATGGGACGGGTCCCGGGAATATCTTATTGTCAGAGAGTCCCGTGTCATACCCTCTAATATACACTCTGTCAATGGGACGAGTCCCGGGAATATGTTATTGTTGGAGAGTCCCGTGTCATACCTTCCGGTATACACACTGTCCTAGACATGCCTTCAGTGTCTACTTATGACAGTATACTCAGATTTCCTCTCTAACAGACAGACTTCTGGAGGAGCGATTTTCAGTTTACCCCAAAAATTCAATCCCCCAAGAGACAGTCCCAGTTAATTGGCGTCCTGCGCCAAATTCCACTGATATCCTCTCTATGGATCATTAGCTTACTCTGAAATAATTCAATCCCCCAAGAGACAGTCGGTCCCAGTTCCTCAAGATCCTGCTTATTCACTCACTCAAACTTCATACACACTCGGGTAGCAGATAGTTACTTTATGACAGGTACAGGTGAATGACTCTGGGCAAGAATTTACCTGCCTTTTGTTCGTCGCGAGCCAGTCGACTAAGGCACCAAGATAAACCAAAGGGGGAGACAGTGGTACTTTGGCTAGGTACAAGAAAGTGTCCTACCGTACTTTCGGAGATTATCCGCTTCCTCCATATCTATATGCACCTGTGGACTATCATCACTATCCAAAATAAGGGGGATATAATTACCTTTGCTGCCCATATTTTTGATTGTGAAATGTCTCTTTAAAGTCATTTTACAGTCGGGTGAGGAGTATGTGAGGGGACGTGTGCGGAGGAACTATCCCTTATGCCGTTGATGTTGCTGCTGGTATGAGGGAGCTGTTGCTGCAAAGCCCTGCTGCCATCAATACTGCCACTGACAGAGGGGTGTAGGCGGAGGGTGTTTGACTAAGCAGGACGGTGAGGAGAAGAAGAAATGGTGGAGAAGCGAGGAGGAGTGAGGTGCTGGCTGGAACAAAGTTATGATTGATTACCTTGCCCTGAAGCAGTGAAGCGATGGATTGGAGCGGAGGAGGCGGCGACCCACGTGGGATGCCGGGACTCACGGAGTGTGGAAGAGCAGAGGAAAGACGCCCAGAGACCGGAGTGGTGAGAGGAGCTGAGCTCCAGTGCACATTACAAAAATAACTTTTTGAATCCAGGTACAAAAAACAGACATGGCCGCACATCCAAAATTTTGTATTATGATCAAATTGCTTCTCAGCATAATTTTAAAAACTAACAGGTTGTTAGTATACATTTTGATCAAAAGGTACAAAGCCCACTCGCCACGTCAAGGCCACCTGTTAACAGTGGGTCCCTTACGTCCCTAGCATAAAATGGTGTGGCACCGGGCGGCGCCCACTACCGCCGCGACACCAGTGCCCACAGGGGGAACTACCCACTGGCAGAGCGGCCCCAGTGCCACCCAAACCAGTCTCCGGGCCGCATCCCCTACAGACACGGCGCCGCGGCAGCAACGGACGCCGCACAGCACCACACCAGTGTGAACAAGGTGTAACAGCACACTTACCATGTGCTCCCAGTCAGACTGGGAGGCTGCTAGAAAATGAAAGGTGCGGCCCGGAGACGGGTTTGAGTGGCACTGGGGCCGCTCTGCCAATGGGTCGTTCCCCCTGTGGGCACTGGTGTCGCGGCGGTGGTGGATGCCACCCGATGCTACGCCATTTTATGCTAGGGACGTTAGGGACCCACTCTTAATAGGTGGCCTTGATGTGGCGAGTGGGCTTTGTACCTTTTGATCAAAATGTATACTAACAACCTGTTAGTTTTTGAAATTATGCTGAGAAGCAATTTTATCATAATACAATATTGTGGATGTGCGACCATGTCTGTTTTTTCTACCTGGATTCACAAAAATAACTTTGCTGTTTTTTTTTTTACTGAATCTAAGGAATTGGAACTGTGAGGAGGCCTTGCCGAATAATTTAATGGTTTAAAAGTGTGACTGTGTGCTCCAAGAAAGCATTTCTCCTATTAACCTCTTTAGGATGCAGGGTGTACCTGTACGCCGTGACCCCTTGTCATACCGGGTTGGTCCCGGTTGCTAATGAGAGCCATGACTCTGGGCTAATAGCGCGCAGCACCGATCGTTGTGCCATGCGCTATTATCCCTTTATATGCAGCGTTCATAGTTGATCACAGTGTTTTAAATGAAAGTGAAAGCTTCCCGACAGCTCAGTCGGTCTGATCGGTACCATCGTGCTGAAATCGCGATGTCCTGATCAGCTAGAACGTGACCAAGGTCCCCTTACCTGCCTCCGTCATGTCCGATAGGCGATTGATTGCTCCAAGCCTGAAATACAGGCTTGAACAATCAACGGCCGTTAACACTGATCAATGCACTGTGTCAATGCACGGCAATGATCTGTGTAGCAGATCAGTGTGTGCAGTGTAATAGCCACTAGGGGGGCTATAACACTGCAAAAAAAAAGTGTGAAAAAAAGTTAATAAAGATCATTTAACTCCTTCCCTAATAAAAGTAACAATCACCCCCCTTTTCCCATAAAAAAAAAAAACTGTAAATAAAAAAAAATAAACATATGTGGTATTGTCGCGTGTGGAAATGTCTGAACTATAAAAATGTATAATTAATTAACCCCTTAAGGACGCCGGACGTAAATGTACGTCCTGGTGCGGTGGTACTTAACGCACCAGGACCTACATTTACGTCCTGTGCATAACCGCGGGCATCGGAGCGATGCCCGTGTCATGCACGACTGATCCCGGCTGCTGATCGCAGCCAGGGACCCGCCGGCAATGGCCGATCTCGCGGGCGTCCGCCATTAACCCCTCAGGTGCCGGGATCAAAACAGATCCCGGCATCTGCGTCAGTACGCAATTTCAATGAATGATCGGATCGCTCGCAGCGCTGCTGCGGGGATCCGATCATTCAGAACACCGCACGGAGGTCCCCTCACCTGCCTCCTTCCGACTCCCGGCGTCTCCTGCTCTGGTCTGAGATCGAGCAGACCAGAGCAGAAGATGATCGATAACACTGATCTGTTCTATGTCCTATACATAGAACAGATCAGTATTAGCAATCATGGTATTGCTATGAATAGTCCCCTATGGGGACTATTCAAGTGTAAAAAAAAAAAAATTTTAAATGTAAAAGTAAAAAAAAGGGAAAAATCCCCTCCCCCAATAAAAAAGTAAAATGTCATTTTTTTCCTATTTTACCCCCAAAAAGCGTAAAAAATAAATTTAATAGACATATTTGGTATCACCGCGTGCATAAATGTACGAACTATTAAAATAAAATGTTAATGATCCCATACGGTGAACGGCGTGAACGTAAAAAAAAAAAGTCCAAAATTGCTACTTTTTTAATACATTTTATTTAAAAAAATTATAAAGAATTTATTAAAAGTTTTTTATATGCAAATGTGGCATCAAAAAAAGTACAGATCATGGCGCAAAAAATGAGCCCTCATACCGCCGCTTATACGGAAAAATATAAAAGTTAGAGGTCATCAAAATAAAGGGATTATAAACCTACTAATTTGGTTAAAAAGTTTGTGATTTTTTTTAAGCACAACAATAATAGAAAAGTACGTAATAATGGGTATCATTTTAATCGTATTGACCCTCATAATAAAGAACACACATCATTTTTACCGTAAATTGTACGGCGTGAAAACGAAACCTTCCAAAATTAGCAAAATTGCGTTTTTCTTTTTAATTTCCCCACAAAAATAGTGTTTTTTGGTTGCGCCATACATTTTATGATATAATGAGTTATGTCATTACAAAGGACAACTGGTCGCACAAAAAACAAGCCCTCATACTAGTATGTGGATGAAAATATAAAAGAGTTATGATTTTTAGAAGGCGAGGAGGAAAAAATGAAAACGTAAAAATGTAATTGTCCTTAAGGCCAAAATGGGCTGAGTCCTAAAGGGGTTAAACCACACAGTCAATTACGTACGCGCAAAAAAAATCCAAAGTTCAAAATAGCGTATTTTTGGTCACTTTGTATGTAATGAAAAAATGAATAAAAAGCGATCAAAAGTCAGATCAATATAAAAATAGTACTGATAAAAACTTCAGATCACGGCGCAAAAAATTAGCCCTCATACTGGCCCATACGCAGAAAAATAAAAAAAAGTTATAGGGGTCAGAAAATGAAAATTTTTAATGTATCCATTTTCCTGCACGTAGTTATGTTTTAGTTTTTTTAGAAGTAATACAAAATCAAACTTATATAAGTAGGGTATCATTCTAACCGTAGGGATCTACAGAATAAAGATAAGATGTCATTTTTACCGAAAAATTCACTGCGTAGAAACGTAAGCCCCCAAAAGTTACGAAATTGCATTTTTTCTTCAATTTGGTCGCACAACTTTTTTTTTCTGAATCGCCGTGGATATTTTGGTAAAATGACTAATGTCACTGCAAAGTAGAATTGGTGGCGCAAAATAATAAGCCATAATATGGAATTTTAGGTGCAAAATTGAAAGTGTTATGATTTTTAGAAGGTGATGAGGAAGAAATGAAAATGCAAAAACGGAAAAACTATGCATCCTTAAGGGGTTAATAAACAACAACTATCCTGCTACTGTGTCAACCAAAAGAAAAAAGTGGCCCGGCACTAACAGGACTAAGGCTGCGGCTTCAGTAAAGGAGAGCAGTGGTGGAGTGCTGTCACGATTCGGCTAGCTGGATGTGGATCCTCTGTGTCAGCGAGGGATTGGCGTGGACCGTGTCAGTGGACCGGTTCTAAGATGCTACTGGTATTCACCAGAGCCCGCCGCAAAGCGGGATGGTCTTGCTGCGGTGGTAGCAACCAGGTCGTATCCACCGGCAACGGCTCAACCTCACTGACTGCTGAGAAGGCGTGGGACAGAAGGACTAGGCAGAGGCAAGGTCAGACGTAGCAGAGGGTCGGGGCAGGCGGCAAGGTTCGTAGTCAATGTGGATTGCAGAAGATCTGGAAACACAGGCTTTGGAAAACACTAAACGCTATCACTGGCACAAGGCAACAAGATCCGACAAGGAAGTGTAGGGGAAGTGAGGTAATATAGCCAGGGAGCAGGTGGAAGCTAATTAGGCTGATTGGGCCAGGCACCAATCATTGGTGCACTGGCCCTTTAAATCTCAGAGAGCGGAGCCGCACGTGCCAGCACATGACAGCCGGGGACCGGGACGGGTAAGTGACTTGGGATGCGATTCGCGAGCGGGCGCGTCCCGCTATGCGAATCGCATCCCCGCCGGATATGTCAGTGCAGCGCTCCCGGTCAGCGGGTCTGACCGGGGTGCTGCAGAGAGAGAGACGCCGTGAGCGCTCCGGGGAGGAGCAGGGACCCGGAGCGCTCGGCGTAACAAGTGCATATGTAACCCTGTGTAAACGTTGATGCAGATGGTGCAGAATCCAAGTGTAAGAATGCAAAAAAATGTTCAAGAAAGCAGGACTGAACTCACCCAATTTCAACTGAACTTTATCACAACATTCCAGGGGAGCAGATGTGTGAAGGGAGGTGGGGTGTACGTCCCCCGCCTCCCTCCACACATCTGCTCCCCTGAAATGTTGTAATAAAACTCCATTGAAATTGGGTAAGTGCAGTCCTGCTTTCTTGAACATTGATCCTGCTACTGTGAATTCAGCTATAAAGCCTTAATGCTTTAATATATCATAACAATCTTGTGCATGCTAAGAATTAACATCTGCTGGCTATAATATCTAAGGGAACTTCTGGACGCTGTGAGCGGAGCTCCGAAAGTCAGGGCAGCGCACAACCCCTTTAACATATAATAACAATCTTGTGCATGCTACGAGGACTCTTTGGACATAGGCAATAATTGAATTACCCCTAATAAGAGAGTGTAAAAATAGGAACTACTAACAACTAACAAACTGTTCCTGTATTGTCTGGTTACAAAATCAACAATTACATAAGAGCCGCAATTGATTGTTGGACCTTCAAACTGTTATATTGCAACTTCTAGGAGCTATTTAGTCTTTGGTTTTCTATTACTGTGTCTAATCTGCCCGGCCTTAACATCTAACAATAGACTTTGGTGTAATTTGAGCCTTACTGTTTGGTTGTAACACTAACCTGAGCGGGAAGGTGGGGGAGAGGAGGGATGACTGTGGAGGAGGAAGAGTAATAAGTTGGTCTTGAAGGATAGGATAATGGGGGGGGGGGGTGGTAAAAAGAATGTAAAAAGGGGAGTAAAAAGGGGGAGCTTGAGGCCTTGATACTGGAGGAACATATTGATATAGTTGGGGTCACTGAGACATGGCTGGACTCCTCGCATGACTAGGCTGTCAATCTGCAGGGGTTTACATTGTTTCGCAAGGATTGAATGAACAGAAAAGGTGGTGGAGTCTGTCTGTATGTTAGAAGTGGTATGAAAGTCAGTGTGAACGATTCAATAGTGTTTGATGATTCTGAGGATGTGGAATCACTGTGGGTAGAATTACAAAAGGAGGGAAATACTGAAAAAATAATATTTGGTGTAATCTACAGACCCCCTAATATCACTGAAGAGATAGAAGGTCAGCTGTATAAACAAATAGAGAGGGCCGCCCGGGCAGGTACAGTGGTAATAATGGGAGATTTTAACTATCCAGATATAGATTGGGGCCGGGGGCTAGCTAAAACTACAAAGGGGAGAAAATTCCTAAATTTATTGCAGGATAATTTTATGGGCCAGTTTGTGGAGGACCCAACAAGAAGTGATGCCTTGTTGGATCTGATCATTTCCAACAACGCAGAGCTGGTTGGTAATGTAACTGTGTGGGAAAACCTTGGTAATAGCGACCACAATATAGTTACTTTTGACTTAAAATGTAGAAAACAAAGACAGACGGGGAAGGCAAAAACATATAACTTTAAAAAGGCAAATTTCCCTGGGCTGAGAGCTGCACTACAGGACATAGACTGGGGGGAGGTGTTGTCAAATACTGATACAGAAGGTAAATGGGACATCTTTAAATCAACTCTAAATAACTATACAGCTAAATATATACCAAAGGGGAACAAATATAAACGATTAAAACTAAATCCTACATGGCTGACAAATGATGTTAAAGGGTAGCTCCCACCATCCCTTTTTTTTTCTTTCTGTCCCTGCCTATTGCCCATCTATCCCTAACCACCTCCCTGCCTTTACATTTTTTTTTTACTATATTAAAAATGCTTTTTTTTCTGCCTGGTAGTGTGCTCTTCAGACAGTAAGAGAATAGGAAGAAATGATTAAGGTCTTTTCTGATTTCTACAGAAATCTATTTACCTCGCAATTGACAATAGAACATGATGAAGTGCAAAGATATGTGGATAAATGTGAACTACCAAAATTAACCAAGGAAGCTGTAGAGATATTGGATGGTGAAATTTTGGAAAGTGAGGTGTGGAAGCTGATAAAAGAAGCACCTAGATCGAGAGCCCCAGGCCCAGATGGACTTCCATATGAATTGTATAGAAAATACGGTGGTATTCTTGTCCCCAGACTGGTGAAGTTGTTTAGAGTGGTTTTTAGGACTGTAACTTTACCCCCCCCCCCCCCCCCCCCCTCAATGAGAGAGGCAATACTAACACTTATTCTGAAGCCCAGGAAAGATGAGCATGAACATATAGGCCAATCTCGCTGCTAAATATAGATACAAGGATATTGGCAAAGATTTTGGCAGCGAGATTGGCAAAAGGTAATGCCTTGATTAATATCGGATGATCAACGTGAGTTTTTGAGTGATAGAACAACGTCAGATAATGTGAGGACATTGTTTGGGAATCTGCAGGGAGAGGGGAAAGGGGAGGGGGGACCACTCCATCCTGTCATTGGATGCCATTAAGGCCTTTGACAGGGTGGAGTAGTCCTTCCTTTGGACTGTTATGAGGGGATATGGGTTTGGAGAGGGGTTTATGAAGTGGCTGGGAATCCTGTATGATTCTCCAAAGGTAGCGGTTTTGTTTAATGGGGTCCAGTCAGAGGGATTTCAGTTAACAAGGGGAACTAGGCAGGGATGTCCACCATCTCCCCATATCTTTGCCCTCTATTTAGAACCACTGGCAATAAAAATAAGAAACATGAAAGTAATGGAGGGGTTTGGATGTCGGGTGACGGGGACAGAATATCATTATTTGCAGACGATATCTTATTATACATCCGAAATGCACAACAGGTATTGAAAAGTATTATAGAAGAGATAGAGGAGTTTGGAGAAAAATCAGGATTAAATATAAACTGGAAAAAAAATTGTATTAAGGCCACTGGATAAACAAATAACCCATAAAAAGCTGAAGATAATAAGAGAGAGAGAAATATTTAAAGGGATACTCCACACCCCTAGACATCTTATCCCCTATCCAAAGGATAGGGGATAAGAAGTCAGATCGCCGGGGTCCCGCTGCTGGGGGCCCCCGAGATCTCGGCTGCTGCACCCACCTGTACAGCTTCCACCTCACACCGGCAACGCTGCAGGCTTCAGAGCCCGACCACAATGGCGGACGAGGGTGATATCACGACTCCGCCCCATGTGACGTCACGCCCCGTCCCCTCAATGCAAGTCTATGGGAGGGGGCGTGACGGACCTCCCACGAGGTTGTCTCCCTTTTCGGTTGTCTACGGACTCCATCCCCATCCTCCTCTTCCTCTCCCAGTCTCCTCCGGTGTGCCTGCTGTTGATGAGCTGGTCCGTGACTTCTCTACCATCTGGCAACAGACCCGACAGTGGTTATCTCAGGCTTCTTCATGCATGAAGGCACAAGCGGATAAAAGTAGAAAACCTCCTCTGTCCTTCTCTCCTGGTTACATGGTGTGGCTTTCATCCAAGTACATCCGCTTCAAGACTCCCTGTTACAAGCTCAGTCCTCGCTACCTTGGTTCAAATGCACAATGTAACAGTTGAATCCCAGATTAGAAAGTTACATATATATGAAATGCCCGTAAGTTCAGAGCTCCATACAATTCATCTTATCAGCTTCAATATAACACATGTAGTAGGGCAGTACAATGTGTAGGGCAATACAATGCTAGCAGCACGCCAACTATATATTTTGTCCACGTCTCTCTCCTCAAGCCTCTTGTCATAAACCGATTTTCTCAGAAGAATCTTGTCCCCACATCTGTCTCTGGCACTTCTGACATATTCAAAGCGATTCTTGCTACAAAGACTGTGAGAGTTAAAAAATTATTTGGGTTGACTGAGAGGGTTACGGTCCTGAGGAGAGCTCTTTGGAGCCTGAGGAGAATATCCTGGACTGTGACCTTCTCAGAAGAGTTGAAAAAGGAGGGGGAGACCAAGGGGAGGGGGGGTGTACTGTTACATTATGCGATCCAGCCGCACACGCTGGCCATAAGCGCATGGTCGCGTTACCTGCTGCTGCCGTCGGCGCTGGGACTCGCATCGCGGGACATGCCCGCATGCGAGCACCAGTCAATCACTCCCATGGTGCTTCTCCTGCCCCAGCCTCTGCCTCACTGCTCCGGCGTGCGTGTCCCTGTCCCCAAGAGCGGACACGTGCTGGAGCTTTAAGATTTAAAGACCCAGTGCGCTCATTAGTGTGATTCACCTGTGGCTCCACCCTCCTCACTTCCGTGCCGGATCTTTGTTGCCTTGTGCCTGAGAGAAAGCATTCCTGGGTATTGTCTTGCTGTATTTCTGATCCTTTGCTCTGTGACTTGACCTTGCTTCTCTGCCACCTGCCTACTGACCTCCTGCTACATCCTGACTATGCTACTGTGCCGCCTGCCTTGACCTTCTGCTATCCTGACTATGAGCTGCCTTATCCCTCCTGTGCCTAGCATCTCCTCAGCCGAATGTGTGGTCGAGCCGTGCCAGGGGTAGCGACATGGGTGCCGCCTGCCGCAGCAAGTCCACCCCGCTTTGCGGCGGGCTCTGGTGAAAACCAGAAGCACCTTAGACTCCGTTCCCTGGTACGGTCCGAGTCATCTGCCACACAGATCCAGCGGATCCACATCCACCGGAGTTCCTGTCTTCTGAAACATGAGTGTTACAAGGGTGCTCTGTCCGACCAAGAAGACCCCAATAATAGACTAGAAGGGAATATAGAAATGGTAAGATAGGAATATTGAATGGGAGGAAAATATTTTTTAGTTTAGGTTAATTAATTAATTTACTTTTTTGTCTTCCACTCCCTGCTGGAATGTATGTTATGGGATGGAGGGGTCTCCCACTTTAATTAATGGAGGGATGAACAAATGAAGACCTCCTCTTATAGAGGGAAGAGGAGAAAGAAAGGAAAAAAGCTGCATAGTAATTCAGTACAATATTTTATAAATGGAAGGAGGTGATGGTAAAAAATGTGGCAGGGCCCTAATTGAAGATGGAAGATTGCAGTGTTGCAGTGAGGGAAAAGGAGCATTGTGGTTGATTTTATTTTATTTTTTTTTATTTTTTGTCGGAGTAAATTTAGGAAGGAAGAAGGGAAAGGAAAAGAGGGTTTTTTAATATGAAAAATAAATATGAACATGGGTGACAGGGGTCGGACAGGGCACTAGACCCAAATTTTGACATTGTAAGGGTTTTAAAATACTTTTTTATAATGTCGATATTGACGGTGGAAACTATGCGATGAATTAATAATTATTGTTATTGAGATATAAAGGAATAATAAAATACATTTTATTAAAAAAAAGTAATTTTACAGTCATTGACGCAATTAAAACCAAAACACTTTGCCCCCCTCTACATGTTTCAGTGTATCCACACCGTCATTTGGAGGAATTTGAGGCAATGGTTTTCCTCAAATTCCTCCTGATGACACTGTGGTGACATGGAAACGTGTAGAGGGGGCAAAATGTTTTGATTTTAATTGTGTCAATTATCCTATAACACCCTATATTTTTCTACTAAAAAGACAGTGGGTTGGAGCTACTCTGGTGGAAGAGCCTGTAGGCAGCACCAATAGAGGGGGGCAACAGCCCTTTGGGCACCACTCATCTATATTTTACAGGAGGGTGGAAGAGCCAGCAGGCCCTACAAGTAGTGGGTAGTGATAACACATGGTCACCACCCTGTTTTATATATATTAGTAAGGTGAAACAACCTATAGATTTCACCAATAGTGAGTGGTAATAACCTGTGGCTACCACTCATTTATAGATCCTATTAGGATAAGAGCCTGTAGGCCCCACCAGCAGAGGGTAGTAATAGTCTGTAGGCACCATTTACTCCTACATACATACTGTAGGTGTAAGAGCCTGTAGTCCCCACTGAATAACGGGATTAAAGTAGCAATCTCTCAGAGAGAGATGCAAACCACTGGTTATAACGATATACCTATATAAGATATAGAGACGTCATTTTAACAGTTTTTCATTCACCATGTTTTAGTTATGTTTACTCATTAAAAGCTACGTTTTAAGGTAGTTGGTCTCTTAATGGGACCTAAGTGCCCTGGACCTAGTATCTTAAACTTACCTGGGTCTTCTTGTGTTAAATTCTAACATTGACACCCAGATTTGTAACATCAACACACAGCATACCCTGCCCCCCCCCCCCCCCCTGAAAAATTCTTCAGTCCAGTGAGAACTTCCAAGAAAAGAACAAACCCCATGTAATTGAAGAAGAGGACACAGGGGAGGGTGAAGACACAGACATAATGGTTTTAAAGAGCAAAAAATTAAAACAAAACACCTTTAGGGAATGAAGGTGGAGCCGGAGAGGGAAGCATATTTAATCTGTCCAGCCATATTCTCAATGGGGAAGAAAGGGAAGCCCTAACTAAGTGGCTCTCTTTTTGCCCCATGAGTGGTTTCAACTTATTTGAGCTATTCTTAGACCTTAACCGCTTTGTTAGATAAATGACTTTATAGAGACAGTTTGAAATCAAAAATATGGGCAACAGTATCATATCCCTCTTATTTTAGATAGTGATGATAATCCACAGGTGTATATAGATATGGAGGAATTAATAGAAAATATCACAGATGATCCTATTATTACCTATCTTAAACCTCCCTCAAAATTCCACCCAGTAGGGAGCAGAGGACCCTTTTTGGAGGCCTTTTATGGCCAAGTTTTGGAAGGTTTTAGAAATCTAAAACAGAAAAAACAACAGAGAAAAATAGATATAATAAAAACCGTAATCTAGCCTAGATGAGAATGTTAAAAAAGCTAACAGAAAATGATCAATTGGTTATAAAATCGGCTGATAAAGGGGGAGGAGTAGTTCTTATGGACTACTCCTACTACCATTAAGAATTCCTGAAAATCTTGTCAGATGACAAATATTATAGAAAGTTAGACAAAGACCCCACAGAAGTTTTTAATAAAAAGCTAAAAAAAACTCCTAGATGAGGTGTTACGTCACGCATATGCCTACTTATCTTAAAGACACAGGGCACCTATTGAGCCTCCTTGGGGAGGTACAGTGGGAGGAAGGGTATATATGGGCCAATTTGGATTTCACGGCACTGTATACAAAGTAGGAGGAGTAAAAATGGGGGGTATTTGAGAGCGCTACTGTCAGATGACGATGGTTGAAGTCAAGAAACGGTATGAGCCAGCACTTATGCAGGACTAACTTTTATTGAAAAAAAAGTCAAGAAAGTAAAAACAGGACAACTCGTTTCGGCGCTCGCTGGCGCCTTCCTCAGGTCCACAATCATAAATTTGTGTAGTCCTAGCCGGAGTTCCTGCGAGCCCGCCCGCAGGAACTCTGGCTAGGACTACACAAATTTATGATTGTGGACCTGAGGAAGGCGCCAGCGAGCGCAGAAACGCGTTGTCCTGTTTTTACTTTCTTGACTTCTTTTTTCAATAAAAGTTAGTCCTGCATAAGTGCTGGCTCATACCGTTTCTTGACTTCAACCATCACCATCTGACAGTAGCGCTCTCAAAATACCCCCCATTTTTACTCCTCCTACTTTGCATTCTTGTTCGTCCCCCTCGGGAAGATGGAATAATAAGGGGTGAGAGCAGCAGACTGTCGCCATTCCTTCTCACCACCATTGTGTACTATCGACTCAAGGTCAGTACGCCACCATAGGTGTTGGTGGCGGGTATTTTCATTTTCACTTTTCCATAAAATACCACACAGGGAGCGCCCCATTATTTTTTCTCCTCCTTCCCACACGGCACTGTATAGTAATATTATTCATAGCAGAAGTGTACAGGCCGTGGCATCCTTCCTGGCAGAAGACCCGTTAATGCCCGCTAAGCAACAACAATTTATTTTGTATGCTATACAATTCACGCTGGGATACAATTACTTTTCCTATGACCGGGGCTTCTATGTGCATGTTTGTGGCATGGCTATGGGGACCAAATTTGCCCCTAGCTACGCAAACCTGTACATGGGAGCTTTGGGTAGGGGTATATGTGATCCTTGCATGAAATTTTCTCGTCGCTTCTTTGACAACATCATTATTATTTGGGATGGCCCAGAATCCACTTTTTCTGACCTTATTCATAATCTCAATTCGAATGATTGGGATTTACAAATTACCCCACATATTGGTGCCTGGGAGGTGGTGCTTTTGGATCTCAATATTGGGATTGACCAGGTAGCTGTTCGCACCAAACCCATTTTAATGGGTAGACGCGAACAGCTACCTGGATTTTGATAGTTGCCATCGAAAATCCTAGAAACAGAATATACCATTTGGACAGATGAAACGCATTAGGTGAAATTGTAGTTCCAACATAGAATGTAAAAAACTGTTTTCTATTTTAAAACATAGAATTCACGAGAAGGGCTATCCCACATCTCTTGTTGAGGGAGCTCAGAGAAAAGTTGAAAACATGACACAAGAGGAGTGTCTAGATAGACCTCACACTAATGCATGCAATAGTGAGGCTCCAAACCAGGGACTCTATAGTATAGCACTTCTTACTAAATATAACGTCTTCCATGCAGATATCCGGAGGATACTGAAAAAAAGCTTGAGTATCTTAAGAAGTGACCCCATTTTGGGGAAAAGTATTGAAAAGAAGCCTAAATGTATTTTTAGAACATTGAAAAATATTGTCGCTCCATCAGTCCCTAGGAAGCAAAAACAACAACAAAGTGCGGTTCAACATGATGTAAGTGTTGTAAGCACATAGCCCATAAGACCACTCAGATTTTGATCCATGGAGAAATTTCACCATTTATTTTAAATCAATATTTTAATTGTGAGTCTAAATACCTCAAATATCTATTAGAGTGCTCCTGCAGCCTCAGGTATATAGGTTGAACCATAAATCAGCTGAGACAGAGATTAAATAAACATAGATCTAATATTAATAATAAATATGAGCTCCACAGTGTCTCCAGACACTTTTTCAGATCCCACAATGGAGATCCTTGTGCTTTGAGGGTGTTTCCACTACATGTAGTACCTGTGGGGAACTATACTCTGCGGTGCCACAGGGAGATGTATTGGATTTTCTGACTCAATACACTGATCCCCCATGGCCTAAAGGAATGTTTATAGTACCTTTTTAAGGTATATGTCTATTCACACTCATATCAAATTTTTTAGTTGGTGTAGGGTAAATTGATTTTATATATTTGTTTTTTTTATTAATTTCACTATTATATTTTATTAAATTGTAGTCTATATCTCAGCCAATGTATTTAATACTATCCATATTATGAATTATGCATTATTCATAAATATTTTATTATAAATTATTTATATATGCAAGCTTATTTAGTGTCTGGGACGCATGAGGCATTCCAGCAAGTTCTCGGAAGACTGTGTGCGCTTTTTTCCCCTCCCCCTGTTTTCTATTACTAAATCTCCTGTGGAAACTGATACTTCTGGTCGGTGACACGCATTTTGTGTGCCATGGCTTAACCTCTTAAGGACCCAGGATGTACGGGGACGTCCCCGCACCCTGGGCTTTAAGGACCCAGGACGTCCCCGTACGTCCTGGCGTTTTCTGGTTCCTGCCGCGCGCCGGGCAGAGATCGGAACCGGATAACTGCTGAAATCCTTCAGCAGGCATCCAGGGCAAACGCCGAGGGGGGCCATGTAGGAAATCGCCCTTGCGATCTGCGGCGATACCGGGCTGATCGGGTCTCTGGGACCCGACCGCCCGGTAATTTTGCATGATCCCGGCTGTCACAGACAGCCAGGACCATGCTGGAGTCTAGGAGCGAGGTGGCAAGCCGGCCACCTCCTCCGATCCCCTGCGATTCTTCGGTTAACTAACCGACCAATCGCAGGGGGGGGGGGGGGGGGGCGGTACTTACCTCGTCCGTGAAGACCCGGATCCCGGCGTGAAGACGGCGGCGACAGGTAAGTGGATCTTCAGCCGCGGTTGGGCCCTTTACAGCAATGCACGTCGCCCTAAAGCGACATGCATTGCTGTATTGGGACCCTGTATACTACAACTCCCATCATGCCCAGACAGCCCTGGGCGTCTGGGCATGCTGGGAGTTGCAGTTTTGCTACTTCTGGAGGTCCAGTTTTGGGACCACTGTGCCCTTCCAGATGTTGCAAAACTACACATCCTCAGCATGCCCTTACTGTCCAGGCATGCTGGGAGTTGTAGTTCTGTATAACATCTGGCCCTTCAGATGTTGCAGAACTACAACTCCCAGCATGCCTGGACAGCTTTGGCATACTGGGAGTTGTAGTTTTGTAACATCTGGAAGGGTACAGATTGGTAACCACTGTATTAGTGGTCTGCAAACTGTAGTCCTCCAGATGTTGCAAAACTACAACTCCAAGCATGCTGGGAGTTGTAGTTCGGCAACATCTGGCTCTAAAGATGTTGCCGAACTACTACTCCCAGCATGCCTGAGAATGTTTGGGAGTTGTGGTTTTGCAACAGCTGGAGGCACACTGGTTGGGAAACATTGTCTGTTTCCTAACTCAGTGTTTCCCAACCCGTGTGCCTCCAGTTGTTGCAAAACTATAACTACCAGCATGCACTGATAGACTGTGCATGCTGGGAGTTGTAGTTTTGCAACAGCTGAAGGTCCCCCCCCCTGGTACATTCACATGGGCAGGGGGCTTACAGTGAGTATCAGGCTGCAAGTTTGCGATGCAGCAAATTTTGCGCGGCGGCTCAAACTCGCAGCGGGAAACTCGCTGTAATCCCCCGCCCGTGTAACTGTACCCTGAAAACACTACACTACACTAACACAAAATAAAATAAAAAGTAAAAAACACTACATATACACATACCCCTACACAGCCCCCCTCCCCTCGCCAATAAAAATGAAAAACGTCTGGTATGCCACTGTTTCCAAAATGGAGCCTCCAGCTGTTGCAAAACAACAACTCCCAGTATTGCCGGACAGCCGTTGACTGTCCAAGCATGCTGGGAGTTTTGCAACAGCTGGAGGCACCCTGTTTGGGAATCACTGGCGTAGAATACCCCTATGTTTTTGACAAGAGGTAAAGACCCCATTTTGACAAGAGGTAAAGGGGAAAAAAGCCCCCCAAAATTTGTAATGCAATTTCTCCCGACTACGGAGATACCCCATATGTGGGTGCAAAGTGCTCTGGGGGCGCACAACAAGGCCCAGAAGGGAGAGTGCGCTTGTACATTTGAGGTGATTTGCACGGGGGTGGCTGATTGTTACAGCGGTTTTGACAAACGCAAAAAAAACAAAACCACACATGTGACCCCTTTTCGGAAACTACACCCCTCATGTAATGAGGGGTGCAGTGAGAATTTACACCCCACAGGTGTCTGACAGATCTTCGGAACAGTGGGCTGTGCAAATTAAAAATTTTGTACAGCCCACTGTTCCAAAGATCTGACAGACACCAGTGGGGGGGGGGTAAATGCTCACTTTACGCATTGTTACGTTCCTCAAGGGGTCTAGTTTCCAAAATGGTAGGCCATGTGGGGGTTATTTTGCTGTCCTGGCACCATATGGGCTTCCTAAATGCGACATGCCCCCCGAGTAAAATTTGCTCTCAAAAAGCCAAATATGACTCCTTCTCTTCTGAGCATTGTAGTTCGCCCGTAGTGCACTTCAGGTCAACTCATGGGGTACCTCCATACTCAGAAGAGATGGGGGTAAAAATTTTGGGGGGGTATTTTCTGCTATTAACCCTTTCAAAAATGTGAAATTTGGGGGGGAAACACACCTTTTAGTAATTTTTTTTTTTTTACGTATGCAAAAGTCGTGAAACCCCTGTGGGGTATTAAGGCTCACTTTATTTCTTGTTACGTTCCTCAAGGGGTCTAGTTTCCAAAATGGTATGCCATATGTTTTTTTTTTTTTTTGCTGTCCTGGCACCATAGGGGCTTCCTAAATGCAACATGCCCCCGAGCAAAGTTTGCTCTCAAAAAGCCAAATATGACTCCTTCTCTTCTGAGCATTGTAGTTCACACATAGTACACTTCAGGTCAACTTATGGGGTACCTCCATACTCAGAAGAGATGGGGTTACAATTTTTGGGGGATATTTTCTGCTATTAACCCTTGCAAAAATGTGAAATTTGGGGGGAAACACACATTTTAGTGAAATTTTATTTTTATTTTTTTACATATGCAAAAGTCGTGAAACCCCTGTGGGGTATTAAGGCTCACTTTATTCCTTGTTACGTACCTCAAGGGGTCTAGTTTCCAAAATGGTATGCCATGTGGTGTTTTTTTGCTGTTCTGGCACCATAGGGGCTTCCTAAATGCAACATGCCCCCCAAAAACCATTTTAAAAAAACGTACTCTCCAAAATCCCCTTGTCGCTCCTTCGCTTCTGAGCCCTCTACTGCACCCGCCGAACAATTTACATAGACATATGAGGTATCTGCTTACTCGAGAGAAATTGGGCTACAAAAATAACAATACATTTTCTCCTTTTACCCCTTGTAAAAATTCAAAAATTGGGTCTACAAGAACATGCGAGTGTAAAAAATGGAGATTGTGAATTTTCTCCTTCACTTTGCTGCTATTCCTGTGAAACACCTAAAGGGTTAAAACGCTGACTGAATGTCATTTTGAATACTTTGGGGGGTGCAGTTTTTATAATGGGGTCTTTTGCGGGGTATTTTTAATATGAAGCCTTCAAATCCACTTCAAACCTGAACTGGTCCCTGAAAAATTGTGAGTTTGGAAATTTTGTGAAAAATTGGAAAATTGCTACTGTACTTTGAAGCCCTCTGGTGTCTTCCAAAAGTAAAAACACATACATTTTATAATGCAAACATAAAGTAGACATATTGTATATGTGAATTAAAAAAATTTATTTGGAATATCCATTTTCCTTACAAGCAGAGAGCTTCAAAGCTGGAAAAATGCAAAATTACAATGCAAGTTACCATAAAATTTTACCACTATGTTAAAGTAGAATATGTCACGAAAAAACAATCTTGGAATCAGAATGATAACTAAAAGCATTCCAGAGTTATTAATGTTTAAAGTGACAGTGGTCAGATGTGCAAAAAATGGCCGGGTCCTAGGGTGTAAAATGGCTGGGTCCTTAAGGGGTTAAAGCGTACCCGTCAGATCACTCAAAAAAACAAAACTGTTATCTGGTGCACAGGATCTCATTCTGATCATGTACATGTACTTTGTATGTGTCTGTGACCTACATTTCTCTCAGAATTAGCTTTATTTCTGAAATACCTTAATTTTATCTACCAGAAGCAGGGGGGCGGGTACTCACTGTGATAACCACTCCCCCTCCCTCACCTCAGTCCAGTGCTTCCAAACCAGGGTGTCTCCAGCTGTTGCAAATCTACAGCTCCCAGCATGCCCACACATAATTTGGCTGTGCAGACATGCTGGAAGTTTTAGTTTGAAACAGCATGAGGATATGATTGTAGTCCCCCTTTTTTACACACACACACACTGGCTTCATATATTCTTACAAATACACATTAGATAGACACACTGATATACACACATACATATATATCCACACATACACACACACACACACACACACACACACACACACACACACACACACAGGCTTCATATATTATTACACATGCACATTAGATAGACACACTGATATACACACATACATATATATCCACACATACACACACACAGGCTTCATATATTCTTACACATACACATTAGATAGACACACTGATATACACACATACATATACAGTGACCCCCCAACCTACGATGGCCCCGACATATGATGAAATCGACATACAATGGCCTCTCAGAGGCCATCGCATGTCGATGTCAGCATCGACATACGATGCTTTTTTATGTCGGGGCAATCGCATTAAGTGCTATCCGGCAGCGCCAAATGCTTAAGCTGCTGCCGGATAGCAGCTTAATGTTCCCCGTGTGGTGCTGTAAGTATTACTTACCCCTCCACGATGCTCCTGGGTGCCCTCCGGGTCCAGTGCTGGTCTTCCGGTGTCTTCTCGGCCCTCTCCGATGACATCAATACGCTGCTGCGCACGTCATCCAATAGGAATGGCGTACGCAGCGGCGTAATGACGTCGCTATGCAGGCCCAGTAAGACAGAAGAGCAGGCCCAGTAAGAGCAGCGGGGACACCATCTCGAGCGGCGGGGACAGGTGAGTACAGATTCCTATACTTTACATTGGACGAATCCCTCAACATACGATGGATTCGACAAACGATGGCTCGTTTGGAACGAATTACCATCATATGTTCAGGGACCACTGTATATATATATATATATATACATACACACACATACATGCATGCTTGGACACTTACTTTTTCATCTGCTATGCATGTTTCTGCCTCTCTCATTAATGTCTGCTGTGTGAGAGCCAGCAGCAGTCTTCCTGCCCCTCCCCATCCCCTTCTCTTCACATGAGTCTCTGCAGTGTGTACAGCCCCTCCACCTCCAAAACGTCCCGGAGTCTAGGACGAAGCAGTGTTCACAGAAGGACTGAATGCATTCCAGGAGGCAGAGGGGGCAGTTTTTGACTGGCTTTTTCAGTATGAAATACTGTAAATTTTCTAATGAAAGCAATTGAAAAACCATTGTTTTTGCATGCTTTACAACATATCAAAAGTTTTTATATCTGACAGTGCCCATTTAATCCCTTAAGGACCGGGGTTTTTTCCGTTTTTGCATTTTCGTTTTTTGCTCCTTGCCTTTAAAAAATCATAATTCTTTAAATTTTGCACCTAAAAATCCATATGATTGCTTATTTTTTGCGCCACCAATTCTACTTTGTAATGACCTCAGTCATTTTGGCCAAAAATCTACGGTGAAACGGAAAAAAAAATCATTGTGCGACAAAATTGAAAAAAAAAAACGCAGTTTTGTAATTTTTGGGGGCTTCCGTTTCTACGTAGTACATTTTTCGGTAAAAATTACACCTTATCTTTATTCTGTAGGTCCATACGATTAAAATGATTCCCTACTTATATAGGTTTGATTTTGTCATACTTCTGGAAAAAATCATAACTACATGCAGGAAAATTAATACGTTTAAAATTGTCATATTCTGACCCCTATAACTTTTTTTTTTTTCCGTGTATGGGGCGGTATGAGGGCTAATTTTTTGCGCCGTGATCTGAAGTTTTTAACGGTAGAATTTTTGCATTGATAGGACTTATTGATCGCTTTTTATTCATTTTTAAATTATATAAAAAGTGACCAAAAATGCACTATTTTGGACTTTGGAATTTTTTGGCACGCACGCCATTGACCGAGCGGTTTAATTAATGATATATTTTTATAATTCGGACATTTCCGCACGAGGTGATACCATATATGTTTATTTTTATTTTTATTTACACTGTTTTTTTTTTATGGGAAAAGGGGGGTGATTCAAACTTTTAATAGGGGAGGGGTTAAATGATATTCATTCACTTTTTTTTCCACTTTTTTTTTTGCAGTGTTATAGCTCCCATAGGGACCTATAACACTGCACACACTGATCTTTATCATTGATCACTGGTTTCTCATAGGAAACCAGTGATCGATGATTCTGCCGCTTGACTGCTCATGCCTGGATCTCAGGCACTGAGCAGTCATTCAGCGATCGGACAGCGAGGAGGCAGGTAGGGGCCCTCCCGCTGTCCTGTAAGCTGTTTGGGATGCCGCGATTTCGCCGCGGCTATCCCGAACAGCCCACTGAGTTAACCGGCATGGTTTCACTTTCGCTTTTAGCTCTTTCGCTGCGCGCTATTAGCGGCGGGTCCCGGCTTCACTATGACGCCGGGCCCGCCATGATATGATGCGGGGTTACCGTGTAACCCCACGTTATATCACGGGAGCAGGACCAAGGATGTACCAGTACGTCCTTGGTCCTTAAGGGGTTAAGTGAGGATGGTTCACTCTGTAACCCCCTTGGACTAGAATAATACCCTCCGGAGGTCAGTGACATCATGAAACTGAAAGTGTTAGTGTCTGGAAACACCAGTAGTTATCGCATCAGTAGTGAACAGGATGTGATATCCCAGCGGGATGCGATTTTTGAAACTCGGCGCCAGCGTCCCCGGAAGCCACGAACCTCGATAGATGGGTGGATGTAAGAACACATTGTAAGTCTATTTATGTGCTGTATTGTCACTGTAATTTTAGCCTGAGGAAGGGGGACTGTGCCATATCCCCAGAAACGCGTTGCTACTGGCATTTTATTGTTTTATACAAGTACATTAAATCCTATTTTTACATGTACTGGGATTGTCTCCTTTTATGAGAAAACTGGAAGACACGAGAGTGGTTGTGTGAACGCTGACCTGGAGTATTGACTTGAGCCCTCCACTGTGGAGTGAGTTACCATCCTTTTTAAGAATTCGGGTAGAAAAACAGACATGGTGCACATCTACAATCTTGTATAATGATCTGATTGCTTCTCAGCATAATATCAAAAACTAACAGGTTGTTAGTATACATTTTTGATCAAAAAGTACAAGCCCACTCGCCACGTCAAGGCCACCTATTTAGAGTGGGTCCCTAACGTCCCTAGCATAAAATGGCGCAGCACCGAGCGGCGACTACCACCGCCGCGACACCAATGCCCACAGGGGGGGAACGACCCACCGGCAGAGCGGCCCCAATGCCACTCAAACCAGTCTATGGGCCGCACCCCCCCGCAGACACGGCGCCACGGCAGTGACGGACACCGCACAGCACCACACCAGTGTGAACAAGGTGTAATGGCTCACTTACCATGCTCTCCCAGTCATACTGGGAGGCTGCTAGGAAAGAAATGACCCATGTGTAGCTAACTACTACTTATATAGGGTTGGGCTGAGGGGGTGGGGAAGAGTGCAGACAACATGTTCAAACAAAAAAAAAGAGGGGATAGAAATCACAGTGTGAATTCGGGTAGAAAAACAGACATGGTGCACATCTACAATCTTGTATAATGATCTGATTGCTTCTCAGCATAATATCAAAAACTAACAGGTTGTTAGTATACATTTTTGATCAAAAAGTACAAGCCCACTCGCCACGTCAAGGCCACCTATTTAGAGTGGTTCCCTAACGTCCCTAGCATAAAATGGCGCAGCACCGAGCGGCGACTACCACCGCCGCGACACCAATGCCCACAGGGGGGGAACGACCCACCGGCAGAGCGGCCCCAATGCCACTCAAACCAGTCTATGGGCCGCACCCCCCCGCAGACACGGCGCCACGGCAGTGACGGACACCGCACAGCACCACACCAGTGTGAACAAGGTGTAATGGCTCACTTACCATGCTCTCCCAGTCATACTGGGAGGCTGCTAGGAAAGAAATGACCCATGTGTAGCTAACTACTACTTATATAGGGTTGGGCTGAGGGGGTGGGGAAGAGTGCAGACAACATGTTCAAACAAAAAAAAAGAGGGGATAGAAATCACAGTGTGAATTCGGGTAGAAAAACAGACATGGTGCACATCTACAATCTTGTATAATGATCTGATTGCTTCTCAGCATAATATCAAAAACTAACAGGTTGTTAGTATACATTTTTGATCAAAAAGTACAAGCCCACTCGCCACGTCAAGGCCACCTATTTAGAGTGGTTCCCTAACGTCCCTAGCATAAAATGGCGCAGCACCGAGCGGCGACTACCACCGCCGCGACACCAATGCCCACAGGGGGGGAACGACCCACCGGCAGAGCGGCCCCAATGCCACTCAAACCAGTCTATGGGCCGCACCCCCCCGCAGACACGGCGCCACGGCAGTGACGGACACCGCACAGCACCACACCAGTGTGAACAAGGTGTAATGGCTCACTTACCATGCTCTCCCAGTCATACTGGGAGGCTGCTAGGAAAGAAATGACCCATGTGTAGCTAACTACTACTTATATAGGGTTGGGCTGAGGGGGTGGGGAAGAGTGCAGACAACATGTTCAAACAAAAAAAAAGAGGGGATAGAAATCACAGTGTGAATTCGGGTAGAAAAACAGACATGGTGCACATCTACAATCTTGTATAATGATCTGATTGCTTCTCAGCATAATATCAAAAACTAACAGGTTGTTAGTATACATTTTTGATCAAAAAGTACAAGCCCACTCGCCACGTCAAGGCCACCTATTTAGAGTGGGTCCCTAACGTCCCTAGCATAAAATGGCGCAGCACCGAGCGGCGACTACCACCGCCGCGACACCAATGCCCACAGGGGGGGAACGACCCACCGGCAGAGCGGCCCCAATGCCACTCAAACCAGTCTATGGGCCGCACCCCCCCCGCAGACACGGCGCCACGGCAGTGACGGACACCGCACAGCACCACACCAGTGTGAACAAGGTGTAATGGCTCACTTACCATGCTCTCCCAGTCATACTGGGAGGCTGCTAGGAAAGAAATGACCCATTTCTATCCCCTCCTTTTTCTTTGTTTTAACTTGTGCTGCACTCTTCCCCACCCCCCAGCCCAACCCTATATAAGCAGTAGTTAGCTGCACATGGGCCATTTCTTTCCTAGCTGCCTCCCAGTCTGACTGGGAGAGTATGGTAAGTGAGCCATTACATCCCTGTTCACACTGGTGTGGTGCTGTGCGGTGTCCGTTGCTGCCGTGGCGCCGTGTCTGCGGGGGGGTGCGGCCCATAGACTGGTTTGAGTGGCATTGGGGCTGCTCTGCCAGTGGGTTGTTCCCCCCTGTGGGCATTGGCGTCGCGGCGGTGGTGGTCGCCGCGCGGTGCTGCGCCATTTTATGCTAGGGACGTTAGGGACCCACTCTGGATAGGTGGCCTTGACGTGGCGAGTGGGCTTGTACTTTTTGATCAAAAATGTATACTAACAACCTGTTAGTTTTTGATATTATGCTGATAAGCAAACAGATCATTATACAAGATTGTAGATGTGCGCCATGTCTGTTTTTCTACCCGTATTCACATTGATATTTCTATCCCCTCCTTTTTCTTTGTTTTAACTTGTGCTGCACTCTTCCCCACCCCCCAGCCCAACCCTATATAAGCAGTAGTTAGCTGCACATGGGCCATTTCTTTCCTAGCTGCCTCCCAGTCTGACTGGGAGAGTATGGTAAGTGAGCCATTACATCCCTGTTCACACTGGTGTGGTGCTGTGCGGTGTCCGTTGCTGCCGTGGCGCCGTGTCTGCGGGGGGGTGCGGCCCATAGACTGGTTTGAGTGGCATTGGGGCTGCTCTGCCAGTGGGTTGTTCCCCCCTGTGGGCATTGGCGTCGCGGCGGTGGTGGTCGCCGCGCGGTGCTGCGCCATTTTATGCTAGGGACGTTAGGGACCCACTCTGGATAGGTGGCCTTGACGTGGCGAGTGGGCTTGTACTTTTTGATCAAAAATGTATACTAACAACCTGTTAGTTTTTGATATTATGCTGATAAGCAAACAGATCATTATACAAGATTGTAGATGTGCGCCATGTCTGTTTTTCTACCCGTATTCACATCCTTTTTAAGTGCTGCATTCATTTATTGTGCTAATTGCACTCTGCGCTGGTCTTTTTTTTTTTGCATTTTGTGTATACTACATTTTATGCTTGGATGTACTGAGAAGAGGATCTGGGGTTTAGACTGCGCTCTCTACTGTCCTTTGAAGTAGATTATTTGGAGTGGATATATTCTATATTGGACACCCTATTCTGGCTCTGGGGTGTTAGTGGAGTGGTACCTGAAGAAACCCGGGAAACCCTTCACTTACAACAGGTGATTCTGACCTATGTTTTTTCCTCTACAAGTTTGATTCTATTTGAATGAGCGCTGCCTTTGCTTTTTTTGTGAATTGTTTATTTTTCCAGGTACAAATTGAGGCACACCACAATAGGGTGACTGGGAGAATACTGTTGTCTGGAGGACATGAATTCCCCAATGGAAAATTGACAGGATTGGGGAGAAGGAAGGCAGTTGGGAGGACATCTGGAGGATCATCAGTAGCAGCAGCAGCGTTTTCCTCATGTTGTGCGGCATTTCGACTGTTCCACACGGCCTTCTGGTGAAATTCCATATGCCTGCGTAGAGACGTGTTGCCTACACTCAGACCCTGGCCACGGCTTACCTTCTGTTTGCAGAGATGGCATATTGCCACATTCTCTGCATCAGGTGAGGTGGAGAAGAAGTTCCACGCATCAGAATATTGAACAGAGTCTGCACTACCTGACAGTGCACCTACTCGGGATATTTTTTTATTAGAACACAAACATGCAGCAGCATCAATGTCACCTGAGCTCATCAGACCAGCAGCCCTACACCTGTTACGTTTCACAGGTTTTCTTCCTCTACCTCGGCTATGCTCTTCTTCGCTGACACTGCCACTACCCTCATGCTCTGAACATGTCAGCTTATGCCCAGGTGGTTCCCCTGTCCTGTCCAACACCACATCATCGTCAACATCAAACTCCTCATCCTCCACGCCACTCCTCTCTGCATGGACTTCTTGGGCTCCTTACTCCTTCTCAGCATAGCCACCTTGATGCCTTACAGTTTCTCCGCCATGCCTACCACTATCAGTCCCGCTTGTGCTGTGCTCGACCACTGATTTGACCTCGACCACCTCACCAACACACTCCAAAGCTTGACTGTCCTCACACAACTCCTCCTCGTGGCTAATGCTATCCTTGTGCGCAGCAGCAGGGGGGAAGGCCAAGCCAGAGATGAGGAGGCACAGTGTCTTGGATGGACCTTTCCATTTCCCTATGTGAGTGTAGACGAAAGGAATCCACTGACTGGTGACTCACTGTCATATTGTCAGAGTCTTCCTACTCAGAAGTCATATGACTTCCAGTAACATCGGATCATCCTGTGAAACCACATAACCTCTCTCAGGCAGTGAGAACTTGGGATTGCTGACATGGCTGCCAATACTACCAAACAACATCTGGCTGCTGTCGACACTACCTGTACTAGCCTGCCACGAACATTCTTACTGGCAGAGAACATGGGGGGGTCTTCTGCCCTCTACCCTGTCCACCAACTATTTTTCCAAACATGTTTTTTTTAGTTACTTTTATCCTTTTTGGGTGATTTTTCACCAACCTACTAGTCAAATCAAAGTTTAAACGCTTTGAATGCTTTTTGTGTTGCACAGATGACAGCACAATGAGTAATGAAGGTGTTTGCGGAAAAATATGAAATGTAACAGAACTGTATTAACACTACAGGCTACATACATGTAACTTCAACACGGTTTTTGACTGTCAGAGATAAAAGCACAATGAGTACTGACGGTGTTTGCGGAACAATATGAAATGCAACAGACCTGTATTAACACTACAGGATACATACATGTAACTTCAACAAGCTTTTCGACTGGCAGAGATGACAGTGCAATGAGTATTGATGGTGTTTGCGAACAATATGAAATGCAACAGACCTGTATTAACACTAAAGGCTAGATACGTGTAACTTCAACACACTTTTTGGGTGATAAAGGAGACAGCATAATGAGTACTGAACGTAAAACAAAAATAGAGAAACAGAAACATAGCCACACATTCCCAATTTGTATTTTGATCTACTTGCTTCTCAGCATAATTTCAAAAACTAACAGGTTGTTAGTATACATTTTGATCAAAAAGTACAAACCTACTTGCCACGTCAAGGCCACCTAGTCAGAGTGGGTCCCTAACCTAACACTGGTGTAGAGCCGGGCAGTGATCACTGCCTCCGCGACACCAAGCCCACAGGGTGAATGACCCTGTGGCCAGGCAGCCCCACTGCTGCCCGACCAAGCCCCCGGCTCCCCACATCCACATCACCCCACAGACAAAGCTTCACAGCAACAATGGCAACCACAGAGAACCTCACCAGTGTGTGTTACGCCGAGCGCTCCGGGTCCCTGCTCCTCCCCAGAGCGCTCGCGGCGTTCACCTTCTTGCAGCGCCCCGGTCAGACCCGCTGACCAGGAGCGCTGCATTAATGTTACCGGCGGGGATGCGACCCGCGTAGCGGGACGCGCCCGCTCGTGGCTCGCATCCCGGTCTCCTTACCCGTCCTGTTCCCCAACGGCTCAGTCCCGGCACGCGCAGCCCCGCTCCCTAGGGCGCGCGCGCGGGCTCTCTGCGATTTAAAGGGCCAGTGCGCCACTGATTGGCGCCTGGCCCAATTAGTGCTCACACCTGTGCCCTCTCTATATAACCTCACTTCCCCTTACCAGTATTGCCGGATCTTGTTGCCTTGTGCCAGTGAAAGCGTTTCCTTGTATGTCCAAAGCCAGTGTTCCAGACCCTCTGCCGTTGCCCCTGACTACGATCCTTGCTGCCTTCCCTGACCTTCTGTTACGTCCGACCTTGCTCTTGCCTAATCCCTTGTACCGCGCCTTTCTCAGCCGTCAGTTGGGGTTGAGTCACTATCGGGTGGAACGACCTGGGGGTTACCTGCCGCTGCAAGTCCATCCCGCTTTGCGGCGGGCTCTGGTGAAAACCAGTAACCCCTTGTACTCCGTTCCCCTGTTACGGCCCACGTCCTCACCCCACTGACACAGAGGATCCACCACCAGTATCCGGATCCTGACAGTAGATCCGGCCATGGATCCCGCTGAGGTCCCGCTGCCAGTTGTCGCTGACCTTACCACGGTAGTCGCCCAGCAATCTCAACAGATAGCGCAACAAGGACAACAGCTGACCCAACTGACCGTCATGCTGCAAAAACTCCTGCCACAGCTTCAGCAACCATCTCCTTCGCCAGCTCCTGCACCTCCTCCGCAGCGAGTGGCCGCTCCCAGCCTCCGCTTGTCCCTGCCGGACAAATTTGATGGGGACTCTAAACTATTCCGTGGTTTCCTGTCTCAATGTTCCCTACACTTGGAGATGATGTCGGACCAATTTCCCACAGAACGGTCTAAGGTGGCTTTCGTGGTTAGTCTCCTGTCTGGAAAGGCCTTGTCATGGGCCACACCGCTCTGGGACCGCAATGATCCTGTCACTGCCACTGTCCAGTCCTTCTTCGCTGAGGTTCGTAGTGTCTTCGAGAAACCAGCCCGGGCCTCTTCTGCCGAGACTGCTTTGCTGAACCTTGTCCAAGGAAGTTCTTCTGTGGGCGAATACGCCATCCAATTTCGTACTCTCGCTTCTGAATTATCCTGGAACAATGAGGCCCTCTGCACGACCTTCAAGAAAGGCCTATCCAGCAACATCAAGGATGTACTGGCCGCAGGAGAAATTCCTGCTAACCTGCATGAACTTATCCATTTGGCCACCTGCATTGACATGCGTTTTTCTGAAAGACGCCAGGAGCTCCAACAAGAGAAGGACTTTGTTCGCACCAGGCGGTTTCTCTCCCCGGCTCCTCTCTTCTCAAGTCCACTGCAATCTGTTCCTGTGCCTTCTGCCGTGGAGGCTATGCAAGTGGACCGGTCCCGCCTGACCCTACATGAGAGGACTCGCCGCCGTAGCGAGAATCTATGCCTGTACTGTGCTAGTACCAAACACTTCCTAAAAGACTGTCTATCCACCCTCCACGTCAGGAAAAACGCACTCCGATTCCGCACAAAGGTGAGACAGCTCTAGGTGTGAATTCTGCTTCTCCACGTCTTATTGTGCCTGTGCGGATTTCTCCTTCTGCTAACTCCTCCTTCTCAGCTGTGGCCTTCTTGGATTCCGGTTCTGCAGGAAATTTTATTTTGGCCTCTTTCGTTAATAGGTTCAACATCCCAGTGACCAGTCTCGTCAGACCACTCTACATCTCTTCAGTTAATGGAGAAAAATTGGACTGCACTGTGCGTTACCCCACAACACCCCTGTTAATGTGCATTGGACTGCATCACGAAAAAAATTGAATTTCTTGTCCTACCCAACTGCACCTCTGAAATTCTCCTCGGCTTGCCATGGCTCCAACGTCACTCTCCTACCCTTGACTGGACCACCGGGGAGATCAAGAGCTGGGGTTCTTCTTGTCTCAAACAATGCCTCACGTCTGCTCCCGTCAGTCAAACCCCTGTGGCTCCACCTATACCAGGTCTTCCCAAGGCCTACCAGGACTATGCCGATGTTTTCTGTAAAAAACAAGCAGAGACTTTGCCACCGCATAGGCCTTATGACTGCCCTATTGACCTCCTTCCTGGTACTACTCCACCCCGGGGCAGGATCTATCCTCTGTCCGCCCCTGAGACTCAAGCCATGTCTGACTACATCCAGGAAAATTTAAAGAGGGGATTCATTCGCAAGTCCTCATCCCCTGCCGGAGCGGGGTTCCTCTTTGTTTCAAAAAAAGACGGTACCCTACGGCCATGTATTGACTACCGCGGTTTAAATAAAATCACCATTAAAAACCGCTATCCCCTGCCTCTAATCTCGGAACTCTTTGACCGCCTTCGTGGCGCCAACATCTTCACTAAATTGGACTTAAGAGGTGCATATAATCTCATTCGCATCAGGAAAGGGGATGAGTAGAAAACCGCATTTAATACCAGAGACGGACCCTTCGAATATCTTGTTATGCCCTTTGGGCTCTGCAATGCATCTGCAGTCTTCCAGGACTTCGTTAATGAAATATTTCGGGACTTGTTATATACCTGTGTTGTTGTTTACCTGAACGACATCTTGATTTTCTCCTCTAGTCTAGAGGAACACCGTCGTCATGTCCGCCTAGTGCTCCAGAGACTCCGCGAAAATCAACTGTATGCCAAAATGGAGAAATGTCTCTTTGAATGCCAATCTCTTCCGTTCCTAGGTTACCTAGTCTCTGGCCAGGGACTTCAAATGGACCCGGACAAACTGTCAGCGGTTTTGGATTGGCCACGCCCTTCTGGACTCCGTGCTATCCAACGCTTCTTAGGATTTGCCAACTACTACCGACAGTTTATTCCTCATTTTTCCACCATTGTGGCTCCGATTGTGGCCCTAACCAGGAAGAATGCCAACCCTAAGTCCTGGCCTCCTCAAGCGGATGAGGCCTTCAATTGCCTCAAAACTGCCTTCGCTTCTGCTCCAGTACTGTCCAGACCTGATCCATCGAAACCCTTCTTGCTGGAAGTGTACTCCTCCTCAGTCGGAGCCGGAGCCGTACTTCTTCAAAAAAAAACTCTACCGGACATAATATTACTTGTGGTTTCTTTTCTAAAACCTTCTCTCCGGCGGAAAAAAATTACTCCATTGTTGATCGTGAACTTCTGGCCATCAAGCTAGCTCTCGAAGAATGGAGGCATCTACTGGAAGGTTCTAAACACCCCATTGTCATCTACACAGATCACAAGAATCTCTCGTATTTCCAGTCTGCCCAACGTCTGAACCCTCGCCAGGCTAGGTGGTCGTTGTTTTTTTCCCGCTTTAACTTCGAGATTCACTTTCGCCCTGCTGACAAAAACGTCAGGGCTGACGCCCTTTCACGTTCCTCTGATGCTACCGAATCTGAAGCCCCTCTACAACACATAGTACCTCCTGAGTGCCTGGTCTCCTCTGCTCCAGCTTCTATTAGACAAACTCCTCCTGGAAAGACCTTTCTCCCTCCACGCCAGCACCTCAAGATCCTCAAGTGGGGACATTCTTCGCACCTCGCTGGCCACGCTGGCATCAAGAAGTCCATCCAACTTATTTCTCGTTTATATTGGAGGCCTACGCTGGATGGTGATATCGCTGATTCATTCGGGCCAGTACAGTTTGTGCCCGGGACAAGACCCCTCGCCAGAAGCCTGCTGAACTCCTCCTTCCTTTACCTGTTCCTGAGCAGCCATGGTCTCAAATTGCCATGGATTTTATTACGGATCTGCCTGTATCCCATGGCAACACCGTCATCTGGGTGGTCGTTGATCGTTTCTCCAAGATGGCACATTTCATTCCGCTTCCAGGTCTTCCTTCTGCGCCACAATTGGCGAAGCAATTTTTTATGCATATTTTTCACCTTCATGGGCTACCCACGCATATCGTCTCGGATAGAGGCGTCCAATTTGTATCGAAATTTTGGAGAGCTCTCTGTAATCAATTAAAAATCAAATAAAATTTCTCATCCTCCTATCATCCCCAATCCAATAGACAAGTAGAGAGAGTTAACCAGATCCTTGGTGACTATTTGCGACATTTTGTTTCCTCCCACCAAGACGATTGGGCCGACCTTCTACCCTGGGCTGAATTCTCGTACAATTTCAAAAACTCTGAATCCTCCGCCAAATCCCCATTCTTTGTGGTGTACGGCCGTCACCCTCTGCCCCCCCTCCCCATTCCCACTTCTTCTGGATTGCCTGCCGTAGATGAAGTTACCGGGGACTTCTCTATCATCTGGAAGGAAACTCAAAAGTCGCTCCTACTGGCCTCATCTCGTATGAAGAGACATGCCGATAAAAAGAGAAGAACTCCTCCTGTCTTCGCTCCTGGGGACAAAGTGTGGCTCTCTGCCAAGTATATCCGCTTCCGTGTTCCCAGCTATAAGCTGGGACCACGTTATCTTGGACCTTTTAAAATCAAGAGTCAAATCAATCCTGTCTCCTACAAACTTTTTCTTCCCCATTCTCTCCATATTCCTAACTCTTTTCATGTTTCTCTTCTCAAACTTCTTGTTCTTAAACGCTTCTCTCCCAAGGTTGTCGCTCCAGCTCCTTGCTCTGGCTCCTCCGATGTCTTCGCTGTTAAGGAAATCCTCGCGTCCAAAATGGTCGTCCAAAAATTCTCGTAGATTGGGAGAATTGTGGCCCCGAAGAAAGGTCTTGGGAACCCGAGGATAATATCCTCGACAAGGAGCTCATTCGCAAGTTTTTGAGTTCCAAAAAGAGGGGGAGACCCAAGGGGGGGGGGTACTGTTACGCCGAGCGCTCCGGGTCCCTGCTCCTCCCCGGAATGCTCGCGGCGTTCACCTTCTTGCAGTGCCCCGGTCAGACCCGCTGACCGGGAGCGCTGCATTAATGTTACCGGCGGGGATGCGACCCGTGTAGCGGGACGCACCCGCTCGCGGCTCGAATCCCGGTCTCCTCACCCGTCCTGTTCCCCGACGACTCAGTCCCGGCGCATGCGGCCCCGCTCCCTAGGGCGCGCGCCGGGCTCTCTGCGATTTAAAGGGCCAGTGTGCCACTGATTGGCGCCTGGCCCATTTAGTGCTCACACCTGTGCCCTCTCTATATAACCTCACTTCTCCTTCCCAGTATTGCCGGATCTTGTTGCCTTGTGCCAGTGAAAGCATTTCCTTGTATGTCCCAAGCCAGTGTTCCAGACCCTCTGCCGTTGCCCCTGACTACGATCCTTGCTGCCTGCCCTGACCTTCTGCTACGTCCGACCTTGCTCTTGCCTAATCCCTTGTACCGCGCCTTTCTCAGCCGTCAGTTGGGGTTGAGTCACTATCGGGTGGAACGACCTGGGGGTTACCTGCCGCTGCAAGTCCATCCCGCTTTGCGTCGGGCTCTGGTGAAAACCAGTAACCCCTTAGACTCCGTTCCCCTGGTACGGTCCACGTCATCACCCAACTGACACAGAGGATCCACCACCAGTATCCTCACAGTATCCGGATTCTGACAGTGTGAACATCTACCATGTGTTCCATGCCAGATGGCTGGGAGAATGCTAGGAGGAATGCTTTCTCTGGCCTTGTTAGCATAACATGATTGTTACACCTTGTTTAATCTGTTTCCCGATGTATTTCTTTCATCACATAAAAAGCACTGAACAAAATGTACTTCCTGCTCCAGAAGCACAATGGATAACGTTGTATAAAATCAGTGTGTAAATAGCATAAATCAATAGTGTATGCAAACATAATGTCCGGCATTTATCATTGTAGGTGTAAGTGAGCATTTGATAAATTTTGTCCAGGTCCACATTTTCTGAAAATTCTCTCTTCACCTACACCAAAAAGCTAAGTCTGGGCTGGTGTAGTTTTAGAGACTTTTCAGTGGCTTTGCGCCTTTTTTGAGCCTTTTTACAAAAAGGTGCAGTTGATAAAACCCTTCCATATCATGTGTGTTGCCAAAATAAGGGGATTGCAACTGAAAATTAACAGAAATCTGTAAACCAAAAGGCGCAAAAAAGGCACAAAGAAACCCTGCTTGCGCCTTTTATAGACACAAAAAACAGTCTAAAGATAATGATACATGTCGGCCAATAAGCTTTATATTATATGTTGTTAAAATGCCTCAGCCCACTTAGATGGTGCCCCCACCCCCCTCCCTATACCTGGCACCATATTTTATATGCAGATGGAATCTGCTGCTAATGGCAAGGGCACAGATCATGTATGCCCATTTGCATGTATACAATGCTAAAATAAGTGTAGAGTTATGTCTCTTTGTGGACGGGTGATAAGGCTGTAAGGACGTGTGGTAGTGCATTAGAACTTCTGCTAGTGCATAAGAAGCAGGCGCAGGATTATGACCTGGGGGTGTCTGCTCCTGAATCGATGAGAACATCATGCCAGATGGTACCAATCCCTTCTGAAGCTCAGTTTAGGAGCAACTGAAAATTATAAATGGAGTCTGCAGATGGAGAAAACTACTAAAAATGCCTCTTTTCAAAGACACAGAAAGACACAGAATTGCAATGAAAAATTATTCCTACATCCTCTGCTAAGGTTTATGAAGCTGAGGCAGCTTGTTCAAATGTATGAGGCAACACACAGCTCTATGCCCCTCTCTGTAATATAATGCTGTGGAAAGTGACTGGGAGGTTAATGACTGCAGTAAAAATTATTTTCAGTGAAAAAAATCACTGCTCTATGTCCACCAGAACACTGATGTGACTAGGAACACTGTTGAAAAAAGCTTTTCTGTGTGACACACACACACAGGCTGTCCATCCTATCTCTCTGCAGTGGAATGAATGAAATGACTAGCTGGAATATGACTGCTGATTATATAGGACTGTGACATCACAGGGGTGACTGGCTGCTGATAGACTGCATCCTGCATGTGATTCGGGGTCATCCCATCTACCCGTCTTCCCTTCCCGCCTTCCCAGAGTTCCTTGCCCCATGTCTTCGCGGCGATATTCGCATTCATTGCAAATCGAATTTTTCCTGAAATTCGTAACGAATTCGTATTTGTCAGCTTCGATTCGTTCATCTCTACTCATTATAGTCCGTGTCTGGTATGTAGTGGTTCTCAATTAAAGCAACCAGGCAGCAGTCGTTTTGTTCCTAGGCCTGTAACCATGACAAGAGGGCATCCTCTACTTCCAGAGGAAAGAAAGTCTCACCATTAGCACAGACAAGTATTCTTTACTGTAAGAGCAATGAGACAATGAAATTCTCTGCCACATGATGTTGTAATGAATAAAATTGAACAAGCCTGGATGCCTTCTCTAAAATATAATAATAAATAATACTACAAGTTATAGTTATGTAACTATGGTGTCTTTTGCATTGTTCTGCTTCAATGATGGAAAAGAACAACAACAATATATGATAGAAATGTTAACCCCTTCAGGACCAAGCCCATTTTGGCCTTAAGGACCAGAGAGTTTTTTGCACATCTGACCACTGTCACTTTAAACATTAATAACTCTGAAATGCTTTTAGTTATCATTCTGATTCCGAGATTTTTTTTTCGTGACATATTCTACTGTAACATGGTGGTAAATTTTTGTGGTAACTTACATCCTTTCCATGTGAAAAATCCTAAAATTTGATGAAAAATTTGAAAATTTTGCATTTTTCTAACTTTGAAGCTCTCTGCTTGTAAGGAAAATGTATATTACAAATAAAAAAAAAATTTATTGACATGTACAATATGTCTACTTTATGTTTGCATCATAAAAGTGACGAGTTTTTACTTTTGGAAGACACCAGAGGGCTTCAAAGTTCTGCAGCAATTTTCCAATTTTTCACAAAATTTTCAAACTCACTATTTTTCAGGGACCAGTTCAGGTTTGAAGTGGATTTGAAGGGTCTTCATATTAGAAATACCCCACAAAAGACCCCATTATAAAAACTGCACCCCCCAAAGTATTCAAAATGACATTCAGTCATCATTTTAACCCTTTAGGTGTTTCACAGGAATAGAAGCAAAGTGAAGGAGAAAATTCACAATCTTCATTTTTTACACTCCCATGTTCTTGTAGACCCAATTTTTGAATTTTTACAAGGGGTAAAAGGAGAAAATGTATACTTCTATTTGTAGCCCAATTTCTCTTGAGTAAGCACATACCTCATATGTCTATGTAAATTGTTCGGCGGGCGCAGTAGAGGGCTCAGAAGGGAAAGAGCGACAAGGGGATTTTGGAGAGTACGTTTTTCTGAAATGGTTTTTGGGGGGCATGTTGCATTTAGGAAGCCCCTATGGTGCCAGAACAGCAAAAAACCCTCACATGGCATACCATTTTGGAAACTAGACCCCTTGAGGAACATAACAAGGAATAAAGTGAGCCTTAATACCCCACAGGTGTTTCACGACTTTTGCATATGTAAAAAAAAAAATATTTTTTTTCACTAAAATGTGTGTTTCCCCCCAAATTTCACATTTTTCCAAGGGTTAATAGCAAGAAATACCCCCAATATTTGTAACCCCTTCTCTTCTGAGTATGGAAGTACCCCATAAATTGACCTGAAGTGCACTATGGGCGAACTACAATGCTCAGAAGAGAAGGAGTCATATTTGGCTTTTTGAGAGCAAATTTTGCTCGGGGGGCATGTCGCATTTAGGAAGCCCCTATGGTGCCAGAACAGCAAAAAAAAAAAACACATGGCATACCATTTTGGAAACTAGACCCCTTGAGGAATGTAACAAGGAATAAAGTGAGCCTTATTACCCCACAGGTGTTTCACGACTTTTAGATATGTTAAAAAAAAAAAAAAAAAACATTTTCACTAAAAAGTGTGTTTCCCCCCAAATTTCACATTTTTGCAAGGGTTAATAACAGGAAATACCCCCCAATATTTGTAACCCCTTTTCTTCTGAGTATGGAGGTACCCCATAAGTTGACCTGAAGTGCGCTATGGACGAACTACAATGCTCAGAAGAGAAGGAGTCATATTTGGCTTTTTGAGAGCAAATTTTGCTCGGGGGGCATATCGCATTTAGGATGCCCCTATGGTGCTAAAACAGCAAAAAAAAAACACATGGCATACCATTTTGGAAAATAGACCCCTTGAGGAACGTAACAAGGGATACAGTGAGCATTTGCCCCCCACTGGTGTCTGACAGATCTTTGGAACAGTGGGCTGTACAAGTTTTCATTTTCACGGACCACTGTTCCAAAGATCCGTCAGACACCTGTGGGGGGTAAATTCTCACTGCACCCCTCATTACATTCCGTGAGGGGTGTCGTTTCCGAAATGGGGTCACATGTGTTTTTTTTTTTTTTTTTTTTTGCGTTTGTCAAAACCGCTGTAACAATCAGCCACCCCTGTGCAAATCACCTCAAATGTACATGGTGCGCTCTCCCTTCTGGGCCTTGTTGTGAGCCCCCAGAGGACTTTACGCCCACATATGGGGTATCTCCGTAGTCGGGAGAAATTGCGTTAAAAAATTTGGGGGGGCTTTTTTCCCTTTTACCTCTTGTGAAAATGTAAAGTATAGGGCAACATCAGCATGTTGGTGTAAAAAATTAAATTTTTTTACACTAACATTCTGGTGTAGACCCCAACATTTCCTTTTCATGAAGGGTTAAAGAAGAAAAAGCCCCCCAAACCTTGTAACGCAATTTCTCCCGAGTACGGCGATACCCCATATGTCGCCCTAAACTGTTGCCTTGAAATACGACAGGGCTCCAAAGTGAGAGCGCTGTGCGCATTTGAGGCCTAAATTAGTAATTTGCATAGGGGTGGACATAGGGGTATTCTACGCCAGTGATTCCCAAACAGGGTGCCTCCAGCTGTTGCAAAACTCCCAGCATGCGTGGACAGTCAACGGCTGTCCAGCAATACTGGGAGTTGTTGTTTTTCAACAGTTGGAGGCTCTGCTTTGGAAACAGTGGCGTACCGGACGTTCATATTGGGGGAGGGGGGCTGTGTAAGGGTATGTGTATATGTAGTGTTTTAACTTTTTATTTTTTTTTTGTGTTAGTGTAGTGTAGTGTTTTTAGGGTACAGTCACATGGGCGGGGGATTACAGCGAGTTTCCCGGCGCAAAATTTGCTGCATCTCAAGATGCGAGAAACCCACTGTAAAAGCCTCGCCCATGTGAATATACCCTGTACATTCACAGGGGGGGGGGGGGGGGGGGGGGGTGCACCAGCTGTTGCAAAACCACAACTCCCAGCATGCATGGTCTGTTAGTGCATGCTGGGAGTTATAGTTTTGCAACAGCTGGAGGCACACAGGTTAGGGAACACTGAGTTAGAAACAGACAATGTTTCCCAACCAGTGTGTCTCCAGTTGTTGCAAAACTACAACTCCCAGCATGCCCAGACAGCTGAAGGGCATGCTGGGAGTTGTAGTTCGCCAACATCTGAAGGGCCAGATGTTGCTGAACTAAAACTCCCAGCATGCCTGGACAGTCAGTGCATACTGGGAGTTGTAGTTTTGCAACAGCTGGAAGAGCACAGATTGGAGACCATTATACAATGGTCTCCAAACTGGGGCCCTCCAGATGTTGCAAAACTACAACTCCCAGCATGCATGGTCTGTTAGTGCATGCTGGGAGTTATAATTTTGCAACAGCTGGAGGCACACAGGTTAGGAAACACTGAGTTAGAAACAATGTTTCCCAACCAGTGTGTCTCCAGTTGTTGCAAAACTACAACTCCCAGCATGCCCAGACAGCTGAAGGGCATGCTGGGAGTTGTAGTTCGGCAACATCTGAAGGGCCAGATGTTGCTGAACTAAAACTCCCAGCATGCCTGGACAGTCAGTGCATGCTGGGAGTTGTAGTTTTGCAACAGCTGGAAGAGCACAGATTGGAGACCATTATACAATGGTCTCCAAACTCAGCCCCTCCAGATGTTGCAAAACTACAACTCCCAGCATGCCCAGACAGCCAAAGGCTGTCTGGGCATGCTGGGAGTTGTAGTTTTCAGACTCCTAGAAGCAGCAGTGAAGATCTTCACTGGATCTGGTAAGTCGCCGCTGGATCTGGTAAGTCCGCCGGTCCCCTGATGTTCCCCCCCTATGCTGCAGGTCCCGAGCGAGCCCCTGCAGCCATCGTCCCCCGTTCTGCCCGACTTCCAGGGGCGGGCAGTGCGGGGGATCTGGACTTTCACCCCAGATCACTGTGATTGGTCCACAGGGACCAATCACAGTGATCGCTGACCAGGACCATCAATGGATGGTCCTGGGGGTGAAGCAGAAGTTGTCCCCTGCTGGAAACAGCGGGACTTCTGCCAGTTAACCCGTGCGATGCTGCGCATCGCCGGGTTAACTGAATGTCATTTATAAACGCCGGGATGCGCGAAAGCACTGCACAACCCGGCGTTTATATATGACATTCTGCGGGAAGGGGTTAAAAAGGCCTAAATGCTGTATATTAAGAATAGATCAAGACCTCCTATAAGGTCAGGTAGGATAAAAGTTACGCTTTTACTAGTTCACGAGAACTGGTTTAGGTGGAGTTAGCCTAACATTTTTTTAAACAAAAGATTTTTAAAAGTATTTGAAGTTTCACATATAAACCCATATTTAAACTAAGTGATAGACATGTATACATCATTCCATCATTTTTTTTTGTGTTACTACCTATGACTAGGGACATGGCTGCCATCAGAAATGTTGGGGCCCCTTACACAGCTTGTAGTCTGGGCCCCCCTCTCTCGCCATCCCTCCCCTCCCCTCCCTTCACTGTGGCACACACTGGATTTTATCTCAGTATCGGGCTTAGAAACATAAAATAATATCACCACTCCATATTAGTTCTAAAGTGACTAAATAATAACCACCATACTGTAAGAAAATAAAAGCCACTATACGCAGACCAGTATCACTAACACCACCACAATACAAGGGACATATAATTCCGCCACACCATGACCACTACCATTACCACTAACACTGATATATTGTTATTGAATAAAAAACACTATGCAAAAGATCAATAACCCCTATATAGAAGTAGATTTGAGCTGTACACAGGTGCTGTAAACCATATAAGTCATTGCAGGTACATACTCACAGGGGCGTCTCTGATCAGAGTCATTCACTTTTCTCTTTCTTCTCCATCTGTCCTGGGTCATCATGAAGATTTCTCCCGATCACAACTCGTCTTCATCTGCCAGACAAACATTTTAGGCTCCTTGCTACAGCAAAGTCCTCAACTCTATACAAACCCCCTATATGTATTACACTGCCCCATATAGTATTAGATCCCTCTGTGAAGCTGTATATTATTAGGTCCCAACATTGTCCCTATAGATTAGCAGGCCGTAACATTGCCGCAATAGGTTATTATGCCCCTCACATTACCCCATAGTATATTATGCCCCTCACATTGCCCTCCATTGTATATTATCCCCCTCATATTGCCGCTATCGTATATTATCCCCTCATAGCATGAAAAAAAAAATCACTCACCTTTCCTTCGTTCCCTTGCAGCTGCTGTGGCTCCTCTTCTCTCTGCTTCCTGTGCGGACAGCCTCTTGATAAGCCGGTGCCACACAGGAAGCCCGGTCTGGAGTGACAGGATGAAGCTGCTGGCTCCTTCCTGTCACTCCATATTGAATGTTGTGTGCATCTTTATGGTGCACACAGTGCTGCTGGGCAGGAGCAGTGATGAAAGAAGCGCTGTGTGAACTGTACTTTTTCTTATGAAAGCAGCAATAGGGCGGGGGGGGGGGGAGGGGGGTGATGGACCAGCCTGGCAGAGGGAGAGATTTCTTTCAGGGGATGGAGCTGCACCCCTATATAGAGGAATGCAGCCTATACCTGGCACCAGGGGCGGACACGGACAGCAGAGGGACCCTGTGCAAAGAATGTGGCTGGGCCCCCACTCCCCTTCCCCCCCCCCAAAAAAAAAAAGTACTACTCCATAAAATTGCACTGCAACTCACATTAATCTGCATTAGGTGGGACCAGTTCCCCCACATTAGGTAGCATAGTTTCCCCACATTAGGTTGCACAGCATAGTTTCCCCACATTAGGTAGCATAGTTTCCCCACATTAGGTAGCATAGCATAAATTCCCCACATTAGGTAGTGTAGCATAAATTCCCCACATTAGGTAGCATAGTTTCTCCACATTAGGTAGAGTAGCATAAATTCCCCACATTAGGTAGCGTAGCATAAATTCCACACATTAGGTAGCATAGCATCAATTCCCCACATTAGGTAGCATAGCATAAATTCCCCACATTAGGTAGCATAGCAAAAATTCCCCACATTATGTAGAGTAGCATAAATTCCCCACATTAGGTAGCGTAGCATAAATTCCCCACATTAGGTAGCGTAACATAAATTCCCCACATTAGGTAGCGTAGCATAAATTCCCCACATTAGGTAGCATAGCATAAATTCCCCACATTAGGTAGTGTAGCATAAATTCCCCACATTAGGTAGTGTAGCATAAATTCCCCACATTAGGTGTAGCGTAGCATAAATTGCCCACATTGGGTGTAGCATAAATTCCCCACATTAGGTAACGTAAAAAAAATTCCCCACATTAGGTAGTGTAGCATAAATTCCCCACATTAGGTAGTGTAGCATAAATTCCCCACATTAGGTAGTGTAGCATAGATTCCCCACATTAGGTGTAGCGTAGCATAAATTCCTCACATAAGGCAGTGTATATAAATCCCCCACATTAGGTAGTGTAGCATAAATTCCCCACATTGGGAAGTGTATATAAATCCCCCACATTAGGTAGTGTAGCATAAATTCCCCACATTAGGTGTAGCGCAGAATAAATCCCCCACATTAGGTAGTGTAGAATAATTTTCCCACATTAGTTAGTGTAGCATAAATCCCCCACATTAGGTAGTGTAGCATAAATCCCCCACATTAGGTAGTGTAGCAGAAATTCCCCTCATTGGGTAGTGTAGCATAATTCCCCCACATTAGGTAGTGTAGCAGAAATTCCCCACATTAGGTTGTGTGTATAAATCCCCCACATTAGGTAGTGTATATAAATCCCCCCCATTAGGTAGTGTATATCCCCCACATTAGGTAGTGTATATAAATCCCCAACATTAGGTAGTGTATATCCCCCACATTAGGTAGTGTATATAAATCCCCCCCCCCCATTAGGTAGTGCATATCCCCCACATTAGGTAGTGTATATAAATCCCCAACATTAGGTAGTGTATATCCCCCACATTAGGTAGTGTATATAAATCCCCCACATTAGGTAGTGTAGAATAAATTCCCCACATTAGGTGTAGCGTAGCATAAATCCCCCACATTAGGTAGTGTATATAAATCCCCCAAATTAGGTAGTGTATATAAATCCTCCACATTAGGTAGTGTAGCATAAATTCCCCACATTAGGTGTAGCGTAGCATAAATTCCCCACATTAGGTAGTGTAGCATAAACTCCCCACATTAGGTAGTGTAGCATAAATTCCCCACATTAGGTAGTGTAGCATAAATTCCCCACATTAGGAAGCACCCCCCCCTTAAAACACACACACTCACACGGTCTGCGCTAGACACACACACGGCCTGTGCTACACACACACATACACACACTCACTCACACACACACACACACACATACTCACTCACATGGCCTGCGCTACACACACACACTCACACGGCCTGCGCTACTTACATCTGCCTGGGGGACTTGCTGGGAGGTGCGCGCTATAAGTGACGTCATTGCACGCGCCGCGTAGGACGTCGGCATCCCGGCGCAGCGCTTGCGATGACGTCACTTACTGCGTGCACCTCCGCCAGCAAGTCCCCCAGGTAGATGTAAGTACCAGTTTAGTGATGGGGCAAGTCTGGTTGCCCCATCATATGTCCCCCGGCAGGGCCAGCCTAGCGTTTGAAGGGGCACGCCGCCTTTTTAAAGGATTCTGACTGATTGACTGACTGTATGTTGTCAGTCAATCAGTCAGCGAGCAGTGTACAGTGGCGGGCCTCAAGCTCCAGGCCCCTTACAGGTGTATGGGTTGTACCCCCCTGATGGCGGCCCTGACTAGAGATGAGCTAATCGGATCTGACGAATTTGTTATGAATTTCAGGAAAAATTCAATTTGCAACAAATGTGAATATCGCCGCGATTCCATTTCATGAATCGCTTAATTAAAGTCCATTTAGTGCGGTCCCGGCTGCAGGGCATCTAAAATGGCAGATCCACATTTGAGGATATGGGATAAGTAATCCTGGGAAGGCGGGAAGGCAGGTGGGTGGGATGATCCTTAATCACATGCAGCATGCAGCCTATCAGCAGCCAGTCACCCCTGTGATGTCACAGCCCCATATAATCGTCAGCAATCTTGCAGCCAGTCACTTCAGCCTTTTATTGCAGAGAAAGAGAGGGACAGACAGCAGTGTGTGTTGCACAGAGAAGCATTTTTACAGCAGTCATTCACCTTCCAGTCACATCTGTGTTTTATTGCAAAGAGGAACAGAGAGCAGTGTGTGTTGCACAAAAAAAGCTTTTTTACACCAGCGATTCACCTCAAGCCCAAATCCAACCTAGAAGCACTAATAGGGAAGGGAGTGTGATTGAGAGAGAAAGTGCAATTTTGGGTGTAGTACACAGCAACTGTGTACTGCAGCACTGGTGTGTACAACAACTGAAAAGCTAACAGTAGCCAGCCAGTTAGGGTGAGCAGAACACTAAAAGCATATTGTCCTCTATTAAGTGAAACCTGTGCTTACATTTAGGTGGTTTACCATTTTGTTCCTGTTAAAGTTTTAAGGGCCTAGATACTGTGAAATGCCAGCCAAAAGTACATACCTGCTGGTGTTGTAGACAAATACTGTTTAAAGCGTACTGGAGCACATTCTCCTTCCCTCATAAGTGCATACCATATATGTACATATAAGTGATGTACCATTTTGTTTCTGTTGAAGTCTTAAGGGCCTAGATGCTGTAAAAGGCCAGCCAAAAGTACACACCTGCTGGTGTTGTGGACAAATACTGTTTTAAGCGTAGTGGAACGTATTGTACTCCCCTCATATATACACTAAGTATGTCAGGCAGAAAAGTGCCAGGACGTTCACAGAGGAGTGGCAGAGGCCTAAATTCATCAGGCAGAGGTTGCAGCAGACTAGGGGCGAGTGGCAGCAGGAGTCACAGCGAAAGACCTGAGCTCCCTGTATCAGCTAGCGGTCGTGTCTCGACCAGCAACCCATCTGCCATCATCGATTGGTTAACAAGGTCATCCACTTCATCACAAGTGACATCTGACACCCCCAGTCAACAGTCGCTGCATTCCTCAAACACAACCCTCAGTTGGCATAGCCCGGGAGCAGTCCCTGTCCTCCCATTGCCTCTGTCTTATGCTGTTCCCTCCCCCACAGTAGTGTCCAGGTACCGGATTGCACCTTGTGGTGAGGTCCCCAAAGTCAGAGTCCCTAGGTACCGGTGGGGTCCTCATCTATAGTTAGCCCCTAGTCACCCCTTTAGTAGCTAAAATTATTCCAATTCTAAGAGTAAATATGTATATAATGTATACTTACCTTGTTGTAGTGTCGCAGGACCTGTGGGTCACGTGATGCGTTACAGAACTCTATGGTTTTGTAGTTAAGGACCTTTGGACGTAGTCAGGTGATCACCCACCATCCATTGTAACGGAGTGACAGCTGACAAAGGACCAATCCAAAACGGCCCTACCCATATAAGGGAGCGGCGGCCATTAATCTCTCTCTTGTTCCTGCGCTGCTGATGAGGACGCATCTGCACAGCTGTCATCAGCAGTGCGCCTTGCGGCAATGGCCATTTCTCAAAAACTGTGAGTTACTTCAATCCCTGTTAATTCCACAAGACCACTGGACCTAAATACTCCCCTAAATCCAGCAGATCTCTGAAAGAAACCCTAATTCTAATAATTTCTGGATAACTCAATGGTCCTCAGCATCTGTCAATCACTGCCGTGCTGAATAGAGACTTTGTTAATAAGACTGTTGCTGTTATTGGATGTATCGCAAATACCTCAGTAAAGTTTCACGCAAGTTCAAGTTCATCTTTGCTGTTGACATTCAGTCATTTATGCACGCACCTATAGTTTCTGTGAAGGGTGGTGATAGGCCGAAGATTTACCTCAGCGTATTAACCCTCACCCTGGCGTCACGAGTGACAAGGGTTAAATTAACCCCTCATATACCAACACAGCAACACCCCATCAACACAACACCCCAAGGCAGTTACCACAGTAGTATCTTATGCTGTGGGCTCAGCTCCACTATTTAGTGAGGACGATCTACTAGAGGACAGTCAGCAGCTACTGCCCAGTCAAGAAATGGAGGAGACATCTGCCGCTTCCTCGGCTAGGCGGGCAAGTAGTGATGAGGAGAGTGGCGGGGGAGGTGGTGTTGCGAGCGTTCAGGCACCTGAAGCAGACACTTTTGAGGAACCTGAGGAGGACATCCGTGATGTGCAGACACAACTCGATGATAACGAAGCCAATCGCACTTAAGAGCCGGGTGCAGAAGCGGCTTCACCATCAACAGGAGAAGAGGGTTGCAGGTTGCCCGTGAGGCAGTAGCTGAGCCAGCAAGTTGGTAACCTGGTTGGCAGTCAGCATGGTGGCAGAAGTTGAAAGTCTGGAGCCAAACGTGCCCGGGGGAGACCACCTGCTTTGCAGCAGCCTACCTTCCCGGAAGGTAGTGGAACAGGAGTTCCTGGCGTCGGCAGCAGTAGCAGTCAATCAGTGTGGACTGTTGGTGGGAAAATCAGCTACTCGGCGATGTGGCAGTTTTCATCAAACATCCGGAGGATGTTAACCTGGCCACATGCAAAATGTGTCGGCAGGAGGTGAAGCGGGGCCAGGGTCCCAATGTTGGCACCACCTTCCTGCATCAACATATGCAGCGTCACCACAAAGCAGCCTGGAAGAAGTGTGGCGGTGCGGTGGTCCAGCCTGCTGCATCACCCAGTGGCACGCTGCTCCCTGTTTCAGCCAGCCAAGGCTCCACCAACTCAGACGAAGGGAGCTGTGTGTCATACCAGTCTTCTGTCGCTCCAGATGCTCCTGCTCCTCCTACTTTGAGTCAGTCATTCCACCAGCAATCCATCGGCAAAACAATGTCCAAGAGACAACAGTATACGCCCACTCATGCAACGGCACAGAAGCTAAATGTGCTCCTGTCCAAAAGTCTGTCCAAGTCTGCCAGAAGTCTGTCCAATAAAACTGATGAACAGGAGTTGATAATGTCTGAGGAGAATTATGACATTGTGGGTATAACAGAGACTTGGTTGGACGATAGCTGTGACTGGGCGGTCAACATACAGAGTTATAGTCTATTTAGGACGGATCTGACAAAACGGAAAGGGGGAGGAGTTTGTCTTTATGTAAAGTCCAGTCTGAAGGCTGCACTGTGGGAGGATATATGGGAGGGAAATGATGTGTAGTCACTACGGGAAGAAATATATATATATATATATATATATATATATATCTATATATATATATATATATATATATATATATATATAAAACTCAATATGTGTGTGTGTATGTATGTTCCACAATCACGTCCAAACGGCTAAAGATATTAACATGAAACTTGGCACACATGTTACTTATATGTCAACAACAAACATAGGATAGGTCATTTAACCCTTACTCACCCCATTTGCCAGGGTCTGGGTTTTTGTTTAAAGTCCCATACAAGTCTATGGGAAATTTATGTTACTGCATAACTTCCAAACAGCTGGAGATATTTCGATAATACTTGGTCACATGTTACTTATATGTCCACTTAAAATATAGGATAGTTAATTTAACCCTTAACTACCCCCATTTGTGAGGATCAGGGTTTTTATTTAAAGTCCCATGCAAATCAATGGGAAATATATGTTCCCACATAACTTCTGTACGGCTTGAGATATTTCAATTCCTGGTACACATATTACGAGTCGGGATTTGAGGTAGGGATAGGAGGTCGGGATAGGAGGTCGAGATATGAGGTCAAGATAGGAGGTCGAGATGTGAGGACGTGAAAGGAGGACCTGATAGGAGGTCGGGATATGAGGTCGAAATAGGAGGTCGAGATAGAAGGACGGGATAGGAGGATGGGATAGGAGGAAGGGATAGGAGGTCGGGATAGGAGGTCGGGATAGGAGGTCAGGATAGGAGCTCGAGATAGGAGGATGGGATATGAGGACAGGATAGGAGGATGGCATAGGAGGTCGGGATAGGAGGTCGGAATATGGGGTTGGGATATGACAACAATATATGAGGACGGGATATGAAGTCAAAAGCTTCCTCCTTTGTTTATTTTCCTCCCCAACAAGGATTGGGAAGGAAAAACCGGGCAACGCCGGGTACTCAGCTAGTCTCTATATATAAAACTCAATGTGTGTGTGTGTGTGTATATTTCAGCATCACGTCCAAATGGCTAAAGATATTAACATGGAACTTGGCACACGTTACTTAGACAGCACAGACGAAAAGTTTGGACACACCTCATTCAAAGAGTTTTCTTTATTTTCATTACTATGAATATTGTAGATTCACACTGAAGACATCAAAACTATGAATTAACACATGTGGAATTCTATACATAACAAAAAAGTGTGAAACAAATGAAAATATGTCATATTCTAGGTGGAAATTGTCCCCAAGTGCAGTCACAAAAATCATCAAGAGCTACAAAGAAACTGGCTCACATGTGGACCGCCCCAGGAAAGGAAGACCAAGAGTCACCTCTGCTGGGGAGGATAAGTTCATCCGAGTCACCGGCCTCAGAAATCACAGGTTAACAGCAGCTCAGATTAGAGATCAGGTCAATGCCACACAGAGTTCTAGCGGCAGACACATCTCTAGAACAACTGTTAAGAGGAGACTGTGTGAATCAAGCCTTCATGGTAGAATATCTGCTAGGAAACCACTGCTAAGGACAGGCAACAAGCAGAAGTGACTTGTTTGTTCTAAAGAACACAAGGAATGGACATTAGACCAGAGGAAATCTGTGCTTTGGTCTGATGAGTCCAAATTTGAGATCTTTGGTTCCAACCACCGTGTCTTTGTGCGCAGAAAAGGTGCACGGATGGACTCTACATGCTTGGTTCCCACTGTGAAGCATGGAGGAGGAGGTGTGATGGTGTGGGGATGCTTTGCTGGTGACACTGTTGGGGATTTATTCAAAATTGAAGGCATACTGAACCAGCATGGCTACCACAGCATCCTGCAGCAGCATGCTATTCCATCCAGTTTGCGTTTAGTTGGACCATCATTTATTTTTCAACAGTACAATGACCCAAAACACACCTCCAGGCTGAGTAAGGGCTGTTTGACCAAGAAGGAGAGTGATAGGGTGATGCGCCAGATGACCTGGCCTCCACCAGACCTGAACCCAATGAAGGCAAAAGTGCCAAAAAGTGCTAAGCATCTCTGGGAACTCCTTCAAGACTGTTGGAAGACCATTTCAGGTGACTACCTCTTGAAGCTCATCAAGAGAATGCCAAGAGTGCGCAAAGCAGTAATCAAAGCAAAAGGTGGCTACTTTGAAGAACCTAGAACATTAAATATTTTCAGCTGTTTCACACTTTTTTGTTACGTATATAATTCCACATGTGTTACTTCATAGTTTTAATGCCTTCAGTGTGAATCTACAATTTTCATAGTCATGAAAATAAAGAAAACTCTTTGAATCAGAAGGTGTGTCCAAACTTTTGGTCTGTACTGTATGACAAATACAAACATAGGATAGGTGATTTAACCTTCACTCACCCCCATTTGCCAGGGTCAGGGTTTTTGTTTAAAGTTCCATACAAGTTTATGGGAAATATATGTTACTGCATTACTTCCAAACATCTGGAGATATTTCGATAATACTTGGTCACATGTTACTTGTATGTCCACTTAAAATATAGGATAGTTAATTTAACCCTTAACTACCCCCAAATCTATGGGAAATGTATGTTCCCACATAACTTCTGTACAGCTGGAGATATTTCAATAATACCTGGTACACATATTACTTATATGTCAAATAAAAAAAATATGATAGTTAAAGGGGTGCTCCGGTGCTTAGACATCTTATCCCCTATCCAAATGATAGGGGATAAGATGCCTGATCATGGGAGTCCTGCCACTGGGGACCCCGGGATCATGCACGCAGCTACCCGTTTTTAATCAGTCCCCAGAGCGTGTTCGCTCCGGGACTAATTACTGGCGACTACAGGGCGGGCGGCGTGTGACGTCATGCCCCCGCCCCCCGTGTGATGTTGCGCTCCGCCCCTCAATGCAAGCCTACAGGAGGTGGCTTGACATCTATCACGCCCCCTTCCGTAGGCTTGCATTGAGGTGCGGAGCGTGACATCACACGGGGCGGGGGTGTGACGTCACACGCTGCCTGCCCTGTAGTCGCCGGTAATCAGTCCCGGAGTGAACACGCTACGGGGACTGATTACAAACAGGGTGCCACGTGCATGATCCCGGGGGTCCCCAGCGGCGGGACTCCCGCGATCAGGCATCTTATCCCCTATCCTTTGGATAGGGGATAAGATGTGTATGCACCGGAGTACCCCTTGAAATGAACCCTTACCTATACCCTTATATAAAAGCTAGATTTTTGTTTCAAGTCCCATGCAAGTATATGGGACTTCCGTTACCTTACTCCTCAAGCTCCGCTCTGCATCTTCTGGTGAATGTGTCAATCCAGCTTGCAAGCCACACCCCATCTCACAAAGACACACCCACATTTTAAGTCCCACCCAGTCCCACAAAGCCATGTCCCCTCCTATTTTCAGCTTACAATATCTTCATCACAAATCAGTCCCACCTGAGGACGGGACAAGAGGATGGGATGTGAGGTCGGGATAGGAGGTCGGGAAATGAGGACGGGATATGAGAATGGGACATAAGGACGGGATATTAGGACAGTATATGAAGACGGGATATGAGGTAGGCATATGAGGACAGGATATGAGGATAGCATATGAGGACGGGATATGAGGTGGGGATATGAGGACGGGATATGAGGTCAGGATATAAGGATGGGATATGAGGTCGGGATATGAAGACATATGAGGACAGCATATGAGGAGAGGATATGAGGTCGGGATATGAGGACGGCATATGAGGACGGATATTAGGATGGGATATGAGGTCGGGATATGAGGTCGGAATATGAGGACGGGATATGAGGTCGGGATATCAGATCGGGATATGAGATCGGGATATGAGGACGGGATATGAGGTCAGGATATGAGGATGGGATATGAGGACAGATATGAGGTCGAGATAGGAGGACGGGATATGAGGTCAAGATAGGAGGATGGGATATGAGGATGGGATACGAGGACGGAATATGAGGACGAGATATGAGGACGGGATAGGAGGTCGAGATATGAGGACGGGATATAAGGACAGGATATCAGGTCGGAATATGAGAACGGGATATGAGGTTGAGATATGAGCACTGGAAGGGGACCGGATATGGGGTTGGGATATGACAACAAAATATGAGGATGGGATATGAAGTCAAAAGCTTCCTCCTTTGTTGATTTTCCTCCCCAACAAGGCTCAGTCTGAGAGTGCTGTGCAAGAGAGTTAGAAAACCATGCAAGGGAGTTAGAAAACTGATAACTGAGATATCTGCTATACGGAGTGAATTGTGCTGCTGTGCGGAGTGAATATCTGCTGTGCGGAGTGAATTTGTGAAGCTGGAGTGATTTGTGTGAGTACTGAAAGTTGCACATAAGGGATCACTGCTAGCATCTAAACAGCCTTTTCACCTTTTTTTTTTCTCCAGTCTACCTCTAGGGGGAGGGGTAGATTGGTCACACACAGGTGCTTAAATCTTAGTTTGGGACTCTGTCTGAGTGTGCTCAATCTGAGAGGGCTTTGGTAAGAGAGGCATTGCAAGAGAGTTAGAAAACTGAGAGTTTGAAAGCAGGAGTTTGAGATCGCTGTGAGTGTCACTTACTTACACTGTAGAGACTTTAACTCACAAGGTCTACAGAGAATTAATTTTATAATATTTACTGTCTGTTGGCGGTTAATCTGTGAAATCCCCATAACTAGATGGCCTCCATGTTGGAACATGCAGTCCAGTGTACATCCTGTTCAATGTATGCAATGCTTGAACAGTAGTTTGAGGGTGCATATTGTTGTGCAGGATGTGTGCGAGTTGTTCATTTGGAAGCCCAGATCCTCGATCTAGAGGAGCAACTGGCAACACTGAGATGCATTGACAACTTGGAAAGGGGTAGAGGTGGGGGAGGATAGTGGGACAGAGGTGAAGGACAGTCAGGCAGCTTACTGGGTTACAGTTAGAAAATGGGGTAGAGGGAAAAGTGTCAGAGAGGCTAGTCCTGAACTGGCACACCCCAACAAGTTTGCCCGGTTGGCAGATGAGGGGGATGCCATTTCAGAGCTAGCAGTACTGCAGCAAGACTCTGCCTCTGACCGCCAGGGGGGTGTCTGCTCCAGTAAGGAGGGAGGAGTGCAGGGCAGGCCAGACAGGTACTGGTAGTGGGGGACTCAATTATCAGGGGGACAGACAGGGCGATCTGTCACAAAGACCAGGATCGCCCAAAAGTGTATTGTCTTCCTCGCGCTCGAGTTCGGCACATCGCGGGTCGGGTTGATAGGTTGCTGGGTGGGGCTGGGGAGGACCCAGCGGTCATGGTACATATTGGCACCAATGACAAAGTAAGAGGTAGGTGGGTAGGTGGTAAATTAAAAATGATTTCAGGAACTTAGGCCGCAAGCTTAAGGCACGGACCTCCAAGGTAATATTTTCTGAAATATTACCTGTACCACGAGCCACACCAGAGAGGCAGCGGGAGATCAGGGAGGTAAACAAGTGGCTCAGAAGCTGGTGTAGGAAGGAGGGGTTTGGATCATGGAGAACTGGGCCGACGTCACTGTCGGTTACCAGCTCTACCATAGGGACGGGCTGTACCTTAATGGGGAGGGTGCAGGTGTGCTTGGGGAGAAGATGGCTAGAAGGGTGGAGGAGTGTTTAAACTAGGGACTGGGGGGAGGGAACCTACAACATAAGGGGTAAGATAGTGTAGATGCAGAGGGGGGACTTATTAATGTACCTGGGGTGGAGCGGAGGGAGGGGGTTAGAATAGTTAATAGGGATAGGCTTCAAAGGAAGAAAAAACACACACCATTGAATTGCATGTTGACTAATGCCAGAAGTCTGACCAATAAAACAGAGGAACTGGAGTGGTTGACATAGTGGGTATAACAGAGACTTGGTTGGATGATAGCTGTGACTGGGCAGTCAACATACAGGGTTATAGTCTATTCAGGAAGGATCGGACAAAAAGGAAAGGGGGAGGATTCTGTCTTTATGTAAAGTCCAGTCTGAAGGCCGCACTGCGGGAGGACATATGGGAGGGAAACGATAATGTGGAGTCAATATGGGTAGAAATTTATGGAGATAAAAATAAAAAAAATTCTGATAAGGGTTTGCTATAAGCCACCAAACATAATGGAAGAGGCAGAAGAACAATTAATGAGGCAAATAAACATGGCAGCAAATCAGAATGAGGTGATAATAATGGGGGACTTTAACTATCCTGATATAAACTGGGAGACTGAGACCTGTGAATCTCATAAAGGAAACAGGTTTCTGACTATAGCTAAAGACAATTATCTGTCCCAAATGGTGCAGGGCCCAACCAGAGGCGGCGCCCTACTAGACTTAATATTAACCAACAGACCTGACAGAGTAACTAATGCTCAAGTAGAAGGACACCTAGCAAAGAGTGATCATAATATAATACATTATAACTTGTTCTTCATTAAGGGAATCTCTCGAGGGGCCACAAAAACAATGAACTTTAGGAAGGCAAAGTTTGACCAACTCAGAGAAGCCTTTAACAATATAAAATGGGATAATGTCCTCAAAAACAAGAATACTTACACTAAATGGGAGACTTTTAAAAATATGTTAAACTCTCACTGTAAGATGTATATACCTTATGGGAATAAAAGGGTCATGAATAAAAGAAAACCAATATGGATGAATAAAAACGTTAAGGGGGCAATAAATGACAAAAATAAAACATTTAAACTACAAAAAGAGGACGGCAGTGAGGAAGCATTAAAAAGCTATAGAGAAAAATGTAAAATATGTAAAAAAAACTGATAAAAGCCGCAAAAATTGAGACAGAAAGACTCATTGCCAAAGAGAGTAAAACCAACCCCAAAATGTTATTTAAATATATAAATAGCAAAAAGGTCAAAAATGAAAGTGTAGGCCCTTCAAAAAACGATAAAGAAGAAATTATAAAGGGGGATCAGAAAAAAGCAAATATATTAAAAAATTCTTCTCCACTGTATTCATAGAGGAAAGTGAAATGCCAGGTGAAATACAGCGAGATAAGGTAAACTCCTCAGTACAGGTCACCTGTCTAACTCAGGAAGAAGTACAGTGCCGCCTACAAAAAATCTAAATGGACAAATCACTAGGTCCAGATGGCATTCACCCGTGTTCTAAAGGAATTAAGTACTGTAATAGACAGACCCCTATTTATAATATTTATGGACTCTATAGTAACAGGGACTGTTCCCCAGGACTGTCGCATGGCAAATATGGTGGCAATATTTAAAAAGGGGACAAAAGGTGACCCAGGGAATTATAGACCTGTTAGTTTAACCTCTGTTGAATATAAATTGTTTGAGGGTTTTCGAAGGGATGCTATTTTGGAATATCTTGATAAAAATAAATGTATGACCCCATATCAGCATGGCTTTATGAGGGATCGGTCCTGTCAAACTAACCTGATCAGCTTTTATAAGGAGGTGAGCTCCAGACTGGACCAGGGGGAATCGCTGGATGTCGTGTATCTGGATTTTTCCAAAGCATTTGATATGGTGCCACATAAACGGTTGGTGCATAAAATGAGAAGGGTTGGGCTGGGGGAGCATGTGTGTAAGTGGGTAAGTAACTGGCTCAGTGATAGGAAACCGAGGGTGGTTATTAATGCTATTTATTTTAATTGGGGGACTGTTACTAGTGGGGTACCACAGGGGTTAGTCTTGGGTCCTGTCCTATTTAATATATTCAATAATGACTTAATTAATTAATTGTAGAGGGGTTGAATAGTAAAGTAGCAATCTTTGCAGATGATACTAAACTCTGTAAAGCAGTAAACACAATAGAGGACAGTGCACTGTTACAAATGGATCTGGATATGTTGGAGGTTTGGGCTGAGAAGTGTCAGATGAGGTTCAACACTGATAAATGTAAGGTAATGCACATGGGGAGGAAAAATCCAGGCTTGGGTTATGTATTAAATGGGAGCACACTTGGTATAACTGACGTGGAAAAGGATTTGGGAGTCTTAGTTAATAGTAAATTTAGCTGTAGTGATCAGTGTCAGGCAGCTGCTGCCAAGGCAAATAAAACCATGGGGTGCATCAATAGGGGCATAGATGCCCACGACAAGGAAATAATTCTACCGCTGTACAAATCACTAGTCAGACCACACATAGAATATTGTGTACAGTACTGGGCACCAGTGTACAAGAAAGATATAGTGGAGCTGGAGAGGGTTCAAAGACGGGCAACCAGAGTAATACGGGTAATGGGAGGATTACAGTACCCAGAAAGATTATCGGAATTGGGGTTATTTAGTTTAGAAAAAAGAAGGCTTAGGGGGATACCTAATAACTATGTATAAATATATCAGGGGACAGTACAGAGATCTTTCCCATGATCTATTCATACCCAGGACTGTATCTATAACAAGGGGGCATCCTATACATTGAGAGGAAAAAAGGGTTTCTACACCAGCACAGACGGGGGTTCTTTACTGTAAGAGCGGTGAGACTGTGGAATTCTCTCCCGGAGGAGGTGGTCATGGTAATCTCTGTAAAAGAATTTAAAATAGGTTTTGATGCATTTTTGGAAAGTAAGAACATTGCTGGTTATGTATATTAGATTTGTAACGTTGAACGTTTAGAACGTTGATCCAGGGATTTATTCTGACTGCCATATTTGGAGTCAGGAAGGAATTTTTACCTCTAGTATGAGGGTTTTTTGCCTTCCACTGGATCAGCTCAGTAGGGTTGAACTTGATGGACTCTGGTCTTTTTTCAACCTTATGAACTATGTAACTAAGTTGCTGGTGCTACAGTCCCTCCCTTTTCAAGTGGTGGACACTGCACCTTTCAGAGAACTGATGGCTTGTGCCGAGTCGAGGTGGAGAGTCCCAAGCCGTCATTTCTTACCAGCCCTGCACAATTTTGTGGAAGAGAAGGTGGTCCAGTCCTTGAGCCTGTCGGTGTGTGCCAAAGTGCACGGCAGCACCGACGTGTGGAGCTATAACTACGGTCTGGGACAATACATGTCTTTTACGAACCACTGGGTGAATGTGGTTCCTGCACAGCCACAACATCAACTTGGACAGGTCACGCCGCTCCCGCCTCCATGCTCTCAGGCTGTTGATCCTGCGACAGTGTGTAACTCTGCCTCCTCATCCTCCACCATGTCCTCAACCTCCACTGCACGGACAAGTCTCAGTGCTCCTTCAGCATACCATGTGGGCAGGGCACGGCAGTGTCACGCTGTTCTTCACATGTTTTGTGTTACGCTATGCGCTCCGGCTTCACACGCTGGCCATGAGCGCATGGTCCCCTTATCTTCTGCTGCCGACGGGGCTGGGACTCGCACTGCGGGACACACCCGCATGCGAGCCCCAGTCCGTCACTCTCTGGGTGTTTCCCCTGTTTCCACATCTCTGCTCCAGCGCACGTGTCCCCATCCCTTAGGGCGTGCGCGTGCTGGAGCTTTAAGATTTAAAGGGTCAGTACGCTCATTAGTGTAACCACCTGTGTCTTGTTGATAAATTCCTCCACCCTCCTCAGTTCTCTGCCGGATCTTTGATCCTTGTGCCCTAGAGAAAACGTTCCTTTGTATTGCCTTGCCGTGTACCAGATCTCCTGCTCTTGTGACCTTGACCTTGCTTCTCTGCCGCCTGCCTACTGAACTTCTGCTACGTCCCGACTACGCTACTGTGCTGCCTGCCCTGACCTACAGCCATCCTAACTACGAGTTGTCTCATCCCTTCCTTGCTTCGCATCTCCTCAGCCGCCTGTGTGGTCGAGCCGTTGCCGGGGGTTACGACCTGGGTGTCGCCTGGAGTAGCAAGCCCAACCTGCTTTGCGGCGGCCTCTGGTGAAGACCAGCTGCACCTTAGACTCCGTTCCCTGACACGGTCCGAGTCATGTGCCACACAGGTCCAGCGGATCCACATCCACCGGAGTTCCTGTCTTCAGAAATGTTAGTGTTACAGTAAGGTCCGGCCATGGATCCCGCTGAGGTACCCCTGCCTGAAGTTGACGATCTTTCCTCCATTGTGATAGGTCACTCTCAGCAGTTGTCCCAACAGGCGCAGCAATTTTCTCAACTTGCAGCCATGATACAACAGCTTTTGGCCTTGCAACAGCAGCAGGTACCTCAATCTGGCCCACTCCCTCCTCCAGCTCCTGCAGTCTCTCCTGGCTCCCAGCTGCACCTGACTTTGCCTTCCAAGTATGATGGGGATTCCAAGTCATGCAGAGGCTTTGTTACACAGTGCTCCATGCATTTGGAGCTCAGGTCTGAACTGTTTCCGACTGAACGTAGTAAGGTGGCCTTTGTCATTAGTCTACTTTCTGGAAAAGCCCTGGCTTGGGCTACACCCCTTTGGGACCGTGGTGATCCAGTATCCCTCAATTTGTCGTCATTCTTGGCTGAATTTCGCAGTATGTTTGAGGAACCCGCACGTGCCTCTTCAGTTGAGACGGCGTTGATGAATCTATGTCAAGGAGATTCTACCGTTGGTGACTACGCGGTTCAGTTCCGCATTCTAGCCTCTGAACTTGCCTGGAATGAAGAGGCCTTGTGTGCCACATTTAAAAAAGGACTCTCAAGCAGGATTAAAGATGCCCGAGCAGCACGAGATCCTCCATCTTCTTTGTCTGAACTTATCCACTTGGCCACACGCATTGATGTGTGTTTTGCCGAAAGACAGGAGGAATTGCCAAAGAGGTTATACAAGGAGATCGTCCTCCTCTTACGCAGCAGGAGAGGTCACGACGATGCAACGAGAATTTGTGCTTGTATTGTGCTAGCCCGGAGCACTTTCTCAAGGACTGTACTGTTCATCCGCACCTAGGGTATGTGGGAGAGGCATCCCTGGGTGTGAATACTACCTCTCCACGCTTAACTATTCCTGTACAAGTCTTCGCTTCAGCCAAGTCTCCTTTGAGCGCTACAGCATTTTTGGACTCCGGATCTGCAAGTGACTTTATTGATGCTGCTTTAGTCCACAAGTATCATCTTCCCCTTACTCGGCTTGCCAAGCCCTTGTTCATCTCCTCGGTTAATGGACAAGATCTAGACTGTAAGGTTCACTTCCGTACTGAATCTCTCGCCATGCAAGTGGGAGTATCGCATAAAGAGAAGATTGAATTCTATGTTCTGCCACACTGTACTTCTGAGATTCTTCTTGGTCTTCCTTGGCTGCAACGCCATTCCCCGCAAATGGATTGGAGAACTGGAGAAATAATTCACTGGGGACAATCCTGTCAAAATTTTTGCCTCCAATCTGCTCTGCGTAAAGTTGTTTCTCGTCCTCCACCTTTACCTGGCCTGCCGCCACCTTACCAAGATTTCTCGGATGTCTTCTGCAAGAAACAGGCTGAGTCTCTGCCTCCACATCGTCCTTACGACTGCCCTATTGATCTTCTGCCTGGTACCACTTCTCCTCGTTGGAGGATATATCCTCTTTCAGTTCCTGAGACCAAAGCCATGGCTGAGTATATCCAGGAGAATCTCCAAAAGGGATTTATCAGTAAGTCCTCTTCTCCTGCAGGAGCAGGTTTCTTCTTTGTAGGGAAGAAGGATGGCTCACTCCGTCCATGCATTGACTGCAGGGGACTTAACAAAATCACGGTCAAGAACCGTTACCCTTTACCTCTTATCTCAGAACTTTTTGACCTTTACGTGGTGCCAAGGTCTTCTCCAAGCTGGACTTACGTGATGCGTATAATCTTATTCGTATCCGCAAGGGAGATGAATTGAAAACGGCCTTCAATACTCGTGACGGACATTTTGAGTATCTTGTTATGCCATTTGGTCTCTGCAATGCTCCAGCCGTTTTCCAGGAATTTGTTAATGATATCTTCCGTGATTTTCTTTACTCCTGTGTTGTTGTATACCTGGATGACATCCTGATCTTCTCTTCCAATTTAGAGGAGCATCGTGCTCATGTTCGTCTGGTTCTTCAGAGACTACGGAGAAATCATCTCTACGCCAAATTGGAGAAATGCCAGTTCGAAAAGTCTAGTCTTCCGTTTCTTGGCTATATTGTCTCTCATGAGGGCCTGCAGATGGATCCTGTTAAGTTATCTGCAGTTTTGGATTTGCCTCGTCCCTTGGGCCTACGTGCTATTCAACGCTTCCTGGGATTTGCTAACTATTATCGTCAGTTTATCCCACATTTTTCATCCTTGGTTGCTCCTATTGTAGCTCTCACTAAAAAAGCATCTAATCCTAAGTCTTGGCCTCGAGAGGCTGAAGAGGCCTTCTCCCTTTTAAAGTCTGCATTTGCCTCTGCTCCCGTGCTTACAAGACTTGATCCAGAGAGGCCCTTTGCGTTGGAGGATGATGCCTCATCTATTGGAGCGGAAGCCGTCCTCACACAGAAAAACGCCAAGGGCAAGAGTGTAACTTTTGGGTTTTTCTCCAAGACTTTCTCTCCTGCTGAGAGGAATTACTCCATTGGAGATCGTGAACTCCTCGCTATTAAGCTAGCTTTGGAGGGATGGCGACATTTACTGGAAGGTTTTTCTCATCCAGTCAGCATCTACTCCGATCATAAGAATCTTCTATACCTTCAATCTGCTCAGCGTTTGAACCCCCGCCAGGCAAGATGGTCACTGTTCTTTTCCCGTTTTAACTTCTTCATTCACTCTCCAGGTCCTCTGACGTCATTGGTTTGGACTCCACGCCTAGGCACATTATTCCTCCTGACCGTTTGATTCCTGCTGCTCCTGCTGAGATTCAGCAAATTCCTCCGGGAAAATCCTTTGTGCCCACCAGATTGAGATGCAAGGTCTTGAAATGGGGTCATTCTTCCTTGACAGCAGGACATCCTGGAATACGCAAGACCCTACTTCTTATTTCCCGGCACTACTGATGGCCCCATCTTGAACGTGATGTTTCTGATTTTGTTCGGTCCGGTGTAACTTGTGTCCATGACAAAACTCCTCGGCACGACCTGCAGGACTCTTACAGCCTTTACCCATTCCAGAGACTCCCTGGTCCCATATCGCCATGGATTTCATCACCGATCTGCCACCTTCTCATAATAACACTGTCATCTGGGTCGTGGTAGATCGGTTTTCCAAGATGGCTCATTTCATTCCTCTACCAGGTCTTCCTTCTGCTCCACAGCTGGCGAAGTACTTCTTGTCGCATGTCTTTCGTTTACATGGTCTTCCACAACATATCGTTTCGGATCGAGGTGTGCAGTTTGTATCTAAGTTCTGGCGAGCCCTTTGTAACCGTCTGGACATCAATCTGGACTTTTCCTCGGCCTACCACCCTCAGTCCAACGGTCAGATGGAAAGGGTCAATCAAATCCTTAAGACTTATCTTCCGCATTTTGTTTCAACTCGCCAAGATGATTGGGTCGACCTTCTCCCCTGGGCTGAATTCTCATATAATCTTAAGGATTCAGAGTCCACGAGGTCGTCTCCCTTTTTTGTTGTCTACGGACTCCATTTCCGTCCTCCTCTTCCTCTCCCAGTCTCCTCCGGTGTGCCTGCTGTTGATGAGCTGGTCCGTGACTTCTCCACCATCTGGCAACAGACCCGACAGTCATTGTCCCAGACTTCTTCACGTATGAAGGCGCAAGCAAATAAAGGTAGAAGACCTCCTCCGTCCTTCTCTCCTGGTGACATGGTGTGGCTTTCATCCAAACACATCCACTTCAAGATCCCCTGTTACAAGCTAGGTCCCCGCTACCTTGGTCCCTTCCAGATTCTACAAAAGATCAATCCTGTTTCCTACAAACTCCGTCTACCTGCTACGTTACATATTCCCAATTCCTTCCATGTCTCTCTCCTCAAGCCTCTGGTTGTAAACCGGTTTTCTCAGAAGAATCCTCCCCTAACACCTGTCTCCGGCTCATCAGATGTCTACAAAGTTAGGCTGGGTCCACACTACGTTTTGTCCCATACGGGAGCGCATACGGCAGGAGGGAGCTAAAACCTCGCGCTCCCGTATGTGACCGTATGCGCTCCCGTATGCCATTCACTTCAATGAGCCGACCGGAGTGAAACGTTCGGTCCGGTCGGCTCATTTTTGCGCCGTATGCGCTTTTACAACCGGACCTAAAACCGTGGTTGACCACGGTTTTAGGTCCGGTTGTAAAAGCGCATACGGCGCAAAAATGAGCCGACCGGACCGAACGTTTCACTCCGGTCGGCTCATTGAAGTGAATGACATACGGGAGCGCATACGGTCACATACGGGAGCGCGAGGTTTTAGCTCCCTCCTGCCGTATGCGCTCCCGTATGGGACAAAACGTAGTGTGGACCCAGCCTTAAGCAGATCCTTTCTGCAAAAACTGTGAGAGGTAAAAAAAAATTTTTGGGTCGACTGGGAGGGTTACGGTCCTGAGGAGAGATCGTGGGAACCTGAGTAGAATATCCTGGACCGTGACCTTCTCAGGAGTTTCCTCTCTCGTAAAAGGAGGGGGAGACCAAAGGGGGGGGGGTATTGTTATGCTATGCGCTTCGGCCTCACACGCTGGCCGTGAGCGCATGGTCCCCTTACCTTCTGCTGCCGACAGGGCTGGAACTCGCATTGCGGGACACACCCGCATGCGAGCCCCAGTCCGTCACTCTCCGGGTGTTTCCCCTGCCTCTGCTTCCACCTCTTTGCTCCAGCGCACGTGTCCCCGTGCCTTAGGGCGTGCGCGTGCTGGAGCTTTAAGATTTAAAGGGCCAGTACGCTATTAGTGTAACCACCTGTGTCTTGTTGATAAATTCCTCCACCCTCCTCAGTTCTCTGCCGGATCTTTGTTGCCTTGTGCCCTAGAGAAAGCATTCCTTTGTATTGCCTTGCCATGTACCAGATCTCCTGCTCTTGTGACCTTGACCTTGCTTCTCTGCCGCCTGCCTACTGAACTTCTGCTACTTCCCGACTACGCTACTGTGCTGCCTGCCCTGACCCACAGCCATCCTGACTACGAGTTGTCTCCTCCCTTCTGTGCTTCGCATCTCCTCAGCCGCCTGTGTGGTCGAGCCGTTGCCGGGGGTTACGACCTGGGTGTCGCCTGCAGCAGCAAGCCCAACCTGCTTTGCGGCGGGCTCTGGTGAAGACCAGCGGCACCTTAGACTCCGTTCCCTGACACGGTCCGAGTCATCTGCCACACAGGTCCAGTGGATCCACATCCACCGGAGTTCTTGTCTTCAGAAACGTCAGTGTTACAGTTTGCCTTGGCGAACGGAGTCAAACAGGGGTGGAACTGCTAAAAGTCATTCATCAAGAAATTGAATCATGGCTTACTCCATGAAATCTGGAAATGGGAACCATGGTGACCGACAACGGGAAGAACATCTTGTCTGCACTGTGACAAGGAAGCCTGAGACATGCGCCCTGCATGGCACACGTGTTCAATCTGGTTGTCAAGCAGTTCATGAAGTGTTCCCCCCATCTGCAAGACATCCTAACAATGGGAAGGAAATTTTGCATGCAATTCAGCCACTTTTACACCGCAAAGCACACCCTCTCTAGTTGCAGCGTCAGAACGGCATCCCCCAACATAGTCTGATTTGCAAAGTTTCCAAACTTTGGAATTCCACCCTACATATGTTGAACTGACTACACAAACAGAGAAAAGCAATCAACGATTTACTGATGATCCAAATGGATAGGGGTACTCCCCTCCTGTGTAACTCATGTCAACCAGTGTCAACCAGTGGCAGCTCATACGTGGCACCTGCCGTTTTCTCAGGCCCTTTGAGGAAGCCACATTATTAATCAGTCGCCAGGATTAAGGGATGAACAACTTCATTCCACTGCTTCATCTACTACAACACGTGTTGGAAACAATGGCTGGTCAGGGCACTGGAGACATGGCGCCTACATCTCACGGCCACATGAGCCCTGTGGGGGCTGAACTGGAGGAGTAGGAGGGGGAGGGGCACAGTGGAGCACAGTTTAGGTTTTGCAAGATGGGTGTTTTTTCTAGTCATCTGACAGGAGAGCCAGAGGAGCTAGAGGGTTATGAGGAAGGCGAGACAGAGATCCCAGACACACCGTGGCAGTATGCAGTGGAGATTGAGGCAGGGAGTCCCTCAGAGTCACTTGCACAAATGGCACGATGCATGCTCACTTGCTTGCGTAGTGACCGGCGAATTGTCACCATTCGGCAGCAGGATGACTTCTAGCTCTCCACCTTATTGGACCCTCACTACCGGCACAAAATGGGGGCCTTTTATACACCCACTGAAGGGAGGACAAACTGACATACTACAGAGACATCCTATGTAGTCAGTTGGCAGATGCCTATCTGCGCCTTTGTCCATCCTCCCACAGGTCTGACTCGGGCGGCCCTCTGCGCTTACCTTCCACTGTCATGGCTGCTGGGGAGGGGTGGGGTGGCAGGAGCAGTACCAGCTCCATCAGCAGAAGCCTGAGTCACTGATGAGTAGCTTTCTTTACCAGCATAGTGAAGCAACTCATCATCAGCAAGTAGACCTGGAGCAGGACCTGAACCAGCAGGTGGTGGCATACCTTGACATGCCCATGCCAATACACCTTGAAGATCCGCTGGACTTCTGGGCAGCCAAATTAGATTTGTGGCCGCAACTAGCAGAGTTTGCCCTGGAAAAGCTGTCCTGCCAGGCCAGTAGTGTGCCATCAGAGCGGGTGTTTAGTGCAGCGGGGGCTATAGTAACCCCAGGGAGAACTCATCTGTCCACAAAAAATGTAGAGAGACTGACCTTTATGAAGATGAATCAGGCATAGATCAGCCAGGATTTCCACCCAAGAATGCCTGATGTATCAGAGTAGATTGACCATGGTGCCACACCAACACAAATATGGATAAGGGCTAAACATATTTAAGGCGCCGCTCCCCAGTTACAGACATTCCTCCGCATCATGCCATAGTATTACGAAGTAAGTATTGAGGATATGCATTACTTAAAACGTAACTTTTACTAATATTCTTAGGATAAAATATATGAGCGCCAAATTTTTTTTCAATCAAACAAAAGGAAAGGTATTGATGTGATGCAAAGACCTCTAAATGGTGGAAGGGAACAAGGTATGGTCCATTGGAAACGGTGGGGGTAAAAACTTCCCCTGTAAGGCCCTACTCTCGCATTATTATTCCCTTCTTGGCAAGTGTTACTCGCCGTAAAAAGGGCAGCCCCACACAGGAACCTCTCCTTAATTCCCCCTACAAACACTGCCATTTCCCAGGGTTTTTAGGTGGAAATAGAGAGTTTCCTGTCTGGGGCCGCCCTTTTTTAGGGTGAGTAACACTTGCCAAGAAGGGAATTAATAGGGCAAGAGTAGGGCCTTACAGGGGAAGTTTTTACCCCCACCTGCTACAATGGACAATACGTTGTTCCCTTCCACCTTTTCGAGTAAAGCGCTATTTGGCGGCCCCACACAGGAATCAATCCCTTTTTCCACCTAAAAACCCTGTGAAAGGGCAGTATTTTTAAGTGGAAATAGGGAGAGGTTCCTGTGTGGGGCCACTCTTTTTAGGGCGAGTAACACTTGCCAAGAGGGAAATTAATAATGAGAGAGCAGGGCTTTAGAGGGGAAGTTTTTACCCCCACCAGTTACAATGGACCATACGTTGTTCCCTTCCACCTTTTAGAGGTCTTTGCATCACATCAATATTTGGTGGTGTAGGTGGCACATGGTGTTTTTTTGCAGACCTCTCCTTTTGTTTGATTTAAAAAAAAAATTTTTGGTTCCATATATTTTATCCTAAGCATATTATTAAAAGTTACGTTTTACGTAATACATTTCCTCAATACTTGTGCACTCTAACACTTTTACAAAAGAGACCGTTTTCTTCTACCTACCTGCCTCAGCTACTATTCAGTCACACACCTGATGCCAGGTTCTCCATTTTTCACCCATCTTCATCACTGGGTACTGGCATTGCCACCCACCGCACCACTCTGTAACCGGGTCACTTTTAGGACTTTTGATGCTGGTGATGCCACCTCCAGGCTGTTTCATTCTGCCACCACATGTTCTCTTCGTTCTGATGCCACCTCCAGGCTGTGTAATTCAGCCACTATATGGTCTCCTCATGCTGCTTCCACCTCCAGGCTGTGTTATTCAGGCACTATATGGTTTCCTCATGCTGCGAGCGCTCTCCTGCCCCGTCCTCCTCTGCCAGCAGTGCCAAGGATCGCATTGTGGGACGCGCCCACATGAGAACGCCAGGCCGTTACTCACCTTGTGCTTTCTCTGCTGTCCCAGGTTGCCGGCATGTGTGTACCCGCCCTCTAGGGCATGTGTGCGCCGGTTCCCTGCGAATTAAAGGGCCAGTATGCCCTTAATTGGTTACTGCTGCTCGCTGACACTATAAGTGTCAGCATTTCCTGTTTCTCCTTGCCGGATCTTTGTGCTCACTTGCCTAGAGAAAGTGTTCCTGTTGTGTATTGCCTTACTGTGTACCTGACCACTTGCTCTGTGACCTGACCTTGCTCCTGCACCGCCTGCCCTACGACCTCCTAGCTATGTTCCTGACTATGCTCCTGTGCCGTCTGCCTGACCTCTGTAAAGACCTCGAGTCGCCTTATCCTTCCTGTTCCACGCTTCACCTCAGCAGCCTGTGTGGACGAATCGTACCAGGGGTAGTGAGAAAGTCCGTCCCGCTTTGCGGCAGGCTCTGTGGAAAACCAGCGGCACCTTAGACTCCGCTCCCTGGTACAGCCCACGCCATCATCCACACAGGTTCAGCAGATCTACTTCACCACTGCCGTTACACTCATGCTGCTGCCACCTCCAGGCTGTGTCATTCAGCCACTATATGTTCTCCTCATGCTGCTGCAAACTCCAGGCTGTGTTATTCAGCCACTATATGCTGCCGCCTACTCCAGGCTGGGTCATTCAGCCACTATGTGGTCTCCTTATGCTGCTGTCAACTCAAGGCTGTGCTATTCAGCCACTATTTGGACTCCTCATGCTTCTGCCACCTCCAGGCTGTGTCATTCAGCCTCTCTGTGGTCTCCTTATGCTGCCGCCACCTCCAGGCTGTGTCATTCAGGCACTGTATGGTCTCCTCATTGTTACGCCGAGCACTCCGGGTCCCTGCTCCTCCCCGGAGCCCTCGCGGCGTTCACCTCCATGCAGCGCCCCGGTCAGACCCGCTGCATTAGTCTCACCGGCGGGGCGCATCCCAATCCCCTCACCTGTCCCGTCCTCCGTTGGTTCAGTCCCGGCGCGCGTGGCCCCGATCCCTAGGGCGCGCGCGCGCCGGCTCTCTGAGATTTAAAGGGCCAGTGCACCATTGATTGGCGCCTGGCCCAATCAGCACTCACACCTGTGGCCTCATTATAAAAACCCACTTCCCCTTCCTAGCATTGCCGGATCTTGTTGCCTCAGTGCCAGTGAAAGCGTTTCTTGTGTATGTTCCAAGCCAGTGTTCCAGACCCTCTGCCGTTGCCCCTGACTACGATCCTTGCTGCCTGCCCTGACCTTCTGCTACGTCCCTTGTACCGCGCCTGTCTCAGCCGTCAGTTGGGGTTGAGTCGCTATCGGGCGGAACGACCTGGGGGTTACCTGCCGCTGCAAGTCCATCCCGCTTTGCGGCGGGCTCTGGTGAAAACCAGTAACCCCTTAGACTCTGTTCCCCTGGTACGGCCCACGTCATCACCCCACTGACACAGAGGATCCACCACCAGTATCCTCACAGTATACCCATCCGGATGCTGACAGTAGATCTGGCCATGGATCCCGCTGAGGTCCCGCTGCCAGTTGTTGCTGACCTTACCACGGTGGTCGCTCAGCAATCTCAACAGATAGCGCAACAAGGACAACAGCTGACCCAACTGACCGTCATGCTGCAACAACTTCTGCCACAGCTTCAGCAACCATCTCCTCCGCCAGCTCCTGCACCTCCTCCGCAGCGAGTGACCGCTCCCAGCCTCCGCCTGTCCCTGCCGGACAAATTTGATGGGGACTCTAAACTATGCCGTGGTTTCCTGTCTCAATGTTCCTTACACTTGGAGATGATGTCGGACCAATTCCCCACAGAACAGTCTAAGGTGGCTTTCGTGGTTAGTCTCCTGTCTGGAAAGGCCTTGTCATGGGCCACACCGCTCTGAGACCGCAATGATCCTGTCACTACCACTGTCCAGTCCATCTTCGCTGAAGTTCGTAGTGTCTTCGAAGAACCAGCCCGGGCCTCCTCTGCCGAGACTGCTTTGCTGAACCTAGTCAAGGAAATTCTTCCATAGGCGAATACGCCATCCAGTTTCGTACCCTCGTCTCTGAATTATCCTGGAACAATGAGGCCCTCTGCACGACCTTCAAGAAAGGCTTATCCAGCAACATCAAGGATGTACTGGCCGCACGAGAAATTCCTGCTTACCTCTCTGAACTTATCCATTTGGCCACCCGCATTGACATGCGTTTCTCTGAAAGACGCCAGGAGCTCCGACAGGAGAAGGATCTTGTTCTCACCAGGCGACTTCTCTCCCCGGCTCTTCTCTTCTCAAGTCCACTGCAATCTGTTCCTGTGCCTTCTTCCGAGGAGGCTATGCAAGTGGATCGGACCCTACAAGAGAGGACTCGCCGCCGTAACGAGAATCTATGCCTGTACTGTGCTAGTATCGAACACTTCATAAAAGACTGTCCCATCCGCCATCTGCGTCAGGAGAAACGCACTCCGATTCCTCACAAAGGTGAGACAGCTTTAGTTGTGAATTCTGCTTCTCCACGTCTCACTGTGCCTGTGCGGATTTCTCCTTTTGATAATTCCTCCTTCTCAGCTGTGGCCTTCTTGGACTCCGGTTCTGCAGGAAATTTTATTTTGGCCTCTTTTGTTAATAGGTTCAACATCCCAGTGACCAGTCTCGTCAGACCACTCTACATCTATTCAGTCAACGGAGAAAAATTGGACTGAACTGTGCGTTACCGCACAGAACCCCTGCTAATGTGCATTGGACTGCATCACGAAAAAATTGAATTTCTTGTCCTACCCAACTGCACCTCTGAAATCCTCCTCGGTCTGCCATGGCTCCAACGTCATTCTCCTACCCTTGACTGGACCACGGGGGAGATCAAGAGATGGGGTTCATCTTGTCTCAAACAATGCCTCACGTCTGCTAACATTAGTCAAACCTCTGTGGCTCCACCTATTCCAGGTCTTCCCAAGGCCTACCAGGACTTTGCCAATGTTTTCTGTAAAAAACAAGCGGAGACTTTGCCACCTCATAGGCCTTATGACTGCCCTATTGACCTCCTTCCTGGTACTTCTCCACCCCGGGGCAGGATCTACCCTCTGTCCGCCCCAGAGACTCAAGCCATGTCTGACTATATCCAGGAAAATCTAAGGAGGGGATTCATTCGAAAGTCCTCATCCCCTGCCGGAGCGGGGTTCTTCTTTGTTTCTAAAAAAGACGGTTCCCTACGGCCATGCATTGACTATCGCGGTTTAAATAAAATCACCATCAAAAACCGCTATCCCCTGCCTTTGATCTCTGAACTCTTTGACCGTCTTTGTGGCGCCAATATTTTCACTAAATTGGACATAAGAGGCGCATATAATCTTATTAGCATCAGGAAAGGGGATGAGTGGAAGATCGCATTCAATACCAGAGACGGACATTTCGAATATCTTGTTATGCCCTTTGGGCTCTGCAACGCTCCTGCGGTCTTCCAGGACTTCGTTAATGAAATATTTCGGGACTTGTTATATACCTGTGTTGTGGTTTACCTGGACGACATCCTGATTTTCTCCTCTAGTCTAGAGGAACACCGTCGTCATGTCCGCCTACTGCTCCAGAGACTCTGCGAAAATCACCTGTATGCCAAAATGGAGAAATGTCTCTTTGAATGTGAATCTCTTCCTTTCCTAGGTTACCTAGTCTCTGGCCAGGGACTTCAAATGGAACCAGACCAACTGTCAGCGGTTTTAGATTGGCCACGCCCTTCTGGACTCTGTGCTATCCAACGCTTCCTAGGATTTGCCAACTACTACTGACAGTTTATTCCCCATTTTTCCACCATTGTGTCCCCTATTGTGGCCCTGACTAGGAAGAATGCCAACCTTAAATCATGGCCTCCTCAAGCGGATGAGGCCTTCAATCGCCTCAAAACTGCCTTTGCTTCTGCTCCAGTGCTGTCCAGACCTGATCCATCGAAACCTTTCTTGCTGGAAGTGGACGCCTCCTCAGTCGGAGCCGGAGCAGTACTTCTCCAAAAAAACTCTACCGGACATAATATTACTTGTGGTTTATTTTCTAAAACCTTCTCTCCGGCAGAAAAAAATTACTCCATTGGTGATCGTGAACTTCTAGCCATCAAGTTAGCACTTGAAGAATGGAGGCATCTATTGGAGGGTTCCAAACACCCCATTGTCATTTACACGGACCACAAAAATCTCTCGTACCTCCAGTTTGCCCAGCGTCTGGACCCTCGCCAGGCTAGGTGGTCATTGTTTTTTGCCCGCTTTAACTAAGAGATTCACTTTCGTCCTGCTGACAAAAGCGTCAGGGCTGATGCCCTTTCACGTTCCTCTGATGCCACCGAATCTGAAGTCCCTCTACAACACATTGTACCTCCTGGGTGCCTGGTCTCCTCTGCTCCAGCTTCTATTGGTCAAACCCCTCCTGGGAAGACCTTTGTCCCTCCATGCCAGCACCTCAAGATCCTCAAATGGGGTCATTCCTCTCACCTCGCTGGCCATGCTGGCATCAAGAAGTCCATCCAGCTTATTTCTTGTTTATATTGGTGGCCTACGCTGGAGGGTGACGTCACTGATTTCATTCGGGCCAGTATAGTTTGCGCCCGGGATAAGACCCCTCGCCAGAAGCCTGCTGGACTTCTCCAAACTCTACCCGTTCCTGAGCAGCCGTGGTCCCAAATTGCCATGGATCTGCCTGTATCTCATGGTAACACCGTCATCTGGGTGGTCGTTGATCGTTTCTCCAAAATGGCACATTTCATTCCGCTTCCAGGTCTTCCTTCTGCGCCACAATTGGCGAAGCAATTTTTTATGCATATTTTTTGCCTTCACGGGCTACCCACGCATAACGTCTCGGATAGAGGCGTTCAATTTGTATCAAAATTTTGGAGAGCTCTCTGTAATCAATTAAAAATCAAATTAAATTTCTCGTCCTCATATCACCCCCAATCCAATGGGCAAGTAGAGAGAGTTAACCAGATTCTTGGTGACTATTTGCGACATTTTGTCTCCTCCCGCCAAGACGATTGGGTCGACCTTCTACCCTGGGCTGAATTCTCGTACAATTTCAAAAACTCTGAATCCTCCGCCAAATCCCCGTTCTTTGTGGTGTACGGCCGTCACCCTCTGCCCCTCTCCCCATTCCCACTTCTTCTGGATTGCCTGCTGTAGATGAAGTTACCTGGGACTTCTCTATTATCTGGAAGGAGACTCAAAAGTCGCTCCTACTGGCCTTGTCTCGTATGAAGAGACATGCCGATAAGAAGAGAACTCCTCCTTTCTTTGCTCCTGGGGACAAAGTGTGGCTCTCTGCCAAGTATATTCGCTTCCGTGTTCCCAGCTACAAGCTGGGACCACGTTACCTTGGACCATTTAAAATCAAGAGTCAAATCAATCCTGTCTCCTACAAACTTCTTCTTCCCCCTTCTCTCCGTATTCCTAACTCCTTTCATGTTTCACTTCTCAAACCTCTCGTTCTCCCCCAAGGTTGTTGCTCCAGCTCTTGTCTCTGGCTCCTCTGATGTCTTCGCGGTAAAGGAAATCCTTGCTTCTAAAGTGGTCAGAGGTAAAAAAAATGTTCTCGTAGATTGGGAGAATTGTGGCCCCGAAGAGAGGTCTTGGGAACCCGAGGATAATATCCTCAACAAGGAGCTCATTCACAGGTTCCTGGGGTCCAAAAAGAGGGGGAGACCCAAGGGGGGGTACTTTTACGCCGAGCGCTCCGGGTCCCTGCTCCTCCCCGGAGCGCTTGCGGCGTTCACCTCCATGCAGCACCCCGGTCAGACCCGCTGACCGGGAACGCTGCATTAGTCTCACCGTCGGGGATGCGACCCCCGTAGAGGGACGCGCCCGCTCGCGGCTCGCATCCCAATCCCCTCACCTGTCCCGTCCTCCGTCTGCCCAGTCCCGGCGCGCGCGGCCCCGCTCCGTAGGGCGCGCGCGCGCCGGCTCTCTGAGATTTAAAGGGCCAGTGCGCCATTGATTGGCGCCTGGCCCAATCAGCACTCACACCTGTGGCCTCATTATAAAAACTCACTTTCCCTTCCTAGCATTGCCGGATCTTGTTGCCTCAGTGCCAGTGAAAGCGTTTCTTGTGTATGTTCCAAGCCAGTGTTCCAGACCCTCTGCCGTTGCGGCGGGCTCTGGTGAAAACCAGTAACCCCTTAGACTCCGTTCCCCTGGTACGGCACACGTCATCACCCCACTGACACAGAGGATCCACCACCAGTATCCTCACAGTATACCCATCCGGATCCTGACACTCATGCTGCCAACACCTCCACGCTGTGTCATTCCATTCAGCCACTATATGGTCTCCTCATGCTGCCGCCACCTCCACCCTGTGTCATTCAGGCACTATATGGTCTCCTCATGCTGCCGCCACCTCCACACTGTGTCATTCAGCCACTATATGGTCTCCTCATGCTTCTGCCACCTCCAGGCTGTGTGATTCAGCCACTATATGTTCTCCTCATGCTGCCGCAAACTCCATGCTGTGTCATTCAGTCACTATATGCTGCTACCAACTCCAGGCTGTGTCATTTAGCCACTATGTGGTCTCCTCATGCTTCCGCCACCTCAAAGCTGTGTCATTGTGCCACTATATGTTTTCATGCTGCTGACAACTCCAGACTGTCATTTAGCCACTATATGGTCTCCTCATGCTTCCGCCACCTCCAGGCTGTGTCATTCAGCCACTATATGCTGCCGCCAATTCCAGGCTTTGTCATTCAGCCAATATGTGGTCTCCTTATGCTGCCGCCACCTCCACACTGTGTCATTTAGCCACTATATGTTCTCCTCATGCTGCCGCAAACTCCAAGCTGTGTCATTGAGGCACTATATGGTTTCCCCATGCCGCCGCCACCTCCATGCTGTATCATTTAGCCACTATATGGTCTCCTCATACTGATGCCACCTCCAGGCTCTGTCATTGTGCCGCTCTGCGACAGTGATTCTAATAGTGATGCCTCTGATCTGCATGTCATACTGAATAACAGTATTATTTCACTAACTCAGCACACACCCTATGTGGTCTCCTCATGCTACCGCCACCTCAAAGCTGTGTCATTGTGCCACTATATGTTTTCCTGCTGCGACAAACTCCAGGCTATCATTTAGCCACTATATGGTGTCCTCATGCTTCCACCACCTCCAGGCTGTGTCATTCAGCCACTATATGTTCTCATGCTGCCGCAAACTCCAGGCTTTGTCATTCAGCCACTATATGGTCTCCTCATGCTGCTGCCACCTCCACGCTGTGTCATTCAACAACTACATGTACTCCTCATGCTGCCACCACCTCCACGCTGTGTCATTCAGCCACTATATGGTCTCCTCATGCTTCTGCCAACTCCAGGCTGTGTCACTCAGCCACTTTATGTTCTCCTCATGCTGCCGCCACCTCCACGCTGTGTCATTGAGGCACTATATGGTTTTCCCATGCTGCCGCCACCTCCATGCTGTGTCATTTAGCCACTATATGTTCTCCTCATACTGATGCCACCTCCAGGCTCTGTCATTGTGCCGCTCTGCGACAGTGATTCTAATAGTGATGCCTCTGATCTGCATGTCATACTGAATAACAGTATTAGTTCACTAACCCAGCACACACCCTATGCGTGTTACATCAAGGCAAATTGTTGTACACCCTTATTGAGGCTTTCTGTAGGCCAGAAATAGCCGTTTTTAATAGCGATTCAGCGCAACTAAATTTGGACCGATACTAATTTTGGGGGAAAATTTGGCTCATCTCTACCTATGACACTAAGAAGACACCTTTACATACCACAAGATCGATGCTTTCAAACTAATATTGATCTTGATCTTAAGGAGTACTTGTCACCACAAACTTTTTATATTTTGTTAATCAATATATTATAAACAACTTTATAATAACATGTGATTAACAAAAATGTATCTTTATATGTTTTTTTTTTTACTTTTAAAAACCGACCACTAGGGCTTTCCCTACATGTCCTGGCTCATAGAGTCCAAACTCTCAGTAGAGCACAGCGCAGCTCCCTGCCTGTCAGACAGGCGGGAGCAAGCACTGTGCACGCTGCCCCCTTCCGTGCTGTGCAGTGCTGTGCACAGCTGGCAGGATGGCTGCTGTGCCTGCTACAATGAACACTGTGCAATCGTGACGCCAGCCCCACCAACCCCCACCCCCAGTCACTGCTCTCAGCTCCCTCTGCTGCCCGCTCTGTCCTCACCTGTGCCCGCTATTACTGTCTCCTTTCTCCCGCTCCCTTCTTCTTTCTCACTTCTGAGCAGCCTGGACATCACCCACCGACCCCACCACTTCTACTTCCAGAGCTTCAGTCAGGGACCAGATCGTATCTTATAACTGCAGCATCTCCTTCCTTAGTTTCTGTCCCGAACACTCCTCGGAGCCCTATCAGCTGTGACAGCTCCTGCCCTGGGTCGGACAGCTGTCAGGAAGCTGAAGGAGAGAACAATCATTACTTCTTCTTGTGAACAACTCCCCCATCATCTCAGGGTCAGTAAAGTGAAGGGACAGGAACAACCCCCCCTCTTGTTAACAGGGAAGGACGGAAGTCTTACCCCCCTGTAGCTGAAAAAGCTCACAAGCAGTGAGCAAGCTTTACAAGAAGATAAATGTAAAAAATACTTAATGAAATTGAGAAAGGAATACTGTGGGGGACACCAAATGAAGAGGGGAACACACCAGCAACACAATATACTGTACCTGGCTGCCCCCACATAGCTGCCTGCCTAACTATTGGCCAGTATAACTGGCTGCCTAACTACCAGCCCACATACTTGCCGGCCTTACTTCCGGCCTACATACCTGGCTGCCTAACTACCGGCCCACATACCTGGCTGCCTAACTTCCTTACCACCTACATGGCTGGCTGCCTAACTACCTACCTATGTACCTGGCTACCTACCTACATACCTGGCTGCCTAATTACCTACTTACATGCCTATTTACAGAAGTACCTACCTAAGCACCTGGCAACCTACCTACATACCTGGCTGCCTAATTACCTATTTACATACCTGGCTACAGAACTACACACTAACATACCTGGCTACCTAACTACCTATCTTTCTACCTGGATACTTACATACCTGGATATCTAAATACCTATTTTATCACGCCGTTTTTATGGTATATAATCAGTCTATGCATTTGAAATATAACTGTACATAATTGCAAGCATTATCAACCAGCAATGCATAGTATTTGCGCTCCTTTTTTCTAGTTATATGTGTATGACCTATAATGTCAAGGTGCTGAGTTCAGCTTCAGTACACCTCTTCACTATACTTTCCAGGTGTGATACGCAAGCCACGATGGTTTCTAGACAACAGATACCAAAACGAGGTGTGGATAAGTACATCACCACTCTCCTATCTCTGTATATCTCTGCACATCACGCCCACCCCTAACAGGTCAGCTGGTGCGCCAGTCGGGTGATACGCCAGACCGACAACATCATGACGACGACAGGTGTTGACTGCAGGTAATTAAATAGGGGGGTGGGATTTAATGCGATATATAAGAGTAGCCAAGTTAGCATAGCGATACATGGTCACCATCAGTGTCATGTCTCGCACACTAGAGCAGGAGCATCTTGCCCTAAACAAATGTTGTTCTAAATGATTCCTGATGAACCCAACAGTGGGAACGTGTTGAATCAAGGAGAGAGAAGTAGCCAGCAGATAGCAACTTGTACGGACGATTGAACAAGTTCAGGACCACAGGGTTTTTTTTTTTATCAACAAAGCACTCATCACTTATAATGCAGTGTGAACACTGCTAATGCAGTGTGAAGACTGCTAATATAAATAGCACACTATTGAGGGGAAGTGCAGTATGAGATCTCTTTGTGCAATAACATATATATGTGCAATTACTAATACAAACTGTGCAATAGGACTGAGAGTTCCTGGACATATATATATGTAGGAATGTATATAGAATAGAATGTATACATTGTATATAGGAACAGTGCTTTTTTTGCCAGTCTATGAGATAACATGCAATTAATCCACTTATGCAGCTACACCTGAAATCAATGAGGCCATATGGACATATTTTCTATCCTAAAGTATAGGCTTCTCGTGGATACATGTGCAATAAGGAATACATGTTCTAACGGGTGTGATGCAATGCAGGTGTATGGAGATTAAATAAGACTGTTTTAAGTGATTATAACTGAGACAGTAACAGGTCTTGGGGACACCTCCATATGTGATAAATTATCTGTGAAGGGATATCTACTCATATGGAAGACAAGATATGTAAATACCAGAGTGAAGTGTGTCCCGTGTGAAACAATATATTGACTATTTATTGCCTTACATAGCGTGTACACTTGAATGGCACTCTATGTGTATGGTGTTTGAATTTGCACCCTTTTTTCATTTTTATCAAATTTTTTGCTATAAAAGCTAAGTTTTATATCTCAATTTCAATCAGTGCTTAGTACATAGTTAGCTACCTACCTGGCTACCTACTTACATGCCTTTTGCTATGCAGGACCCCAAGGAGGGCCTTGACGGAGCGAGAATAGCCAGACAACTCTGGTTCCCTGCACATGCAAGTTGTTGCTCCCTCATCACTTTTAGACTAGTGATGTGCGGCCATATTCGAATTTGCGATATTTTATGGATATATGGACAAATATTTGTCCTATATTTGCAAAATTCTCATATTCAATATATTTGCGGTTATTTTTGCATGCGCGTATGTGCGTGCGGATAACTATCTACCTATCTATCTATCTATCTATCTATATCTACCTATATATCTATCTATATTATCTATCTATCCATCTGTCCATCTATCTATCTATCTCCTAATATTCTTTAGTGACGATGTTCGCGAATATGAGGATATTTGCGAATATTCGCATGTTCTCATACATGTCTAATACAGTCTAATACAGTAAATAGTATAGGAGCCTTTCTTTAGACCACAAGCTGAAAGAATGGAGGGATGAGATCACTGTGATGTGTTCTGTGGGGAAAAAAATTATGAATATTCGTAATTGCGAATATAGTTACATAGTTAGTACAGTTGAAAAAAGACATACGTCCATCAAGTTCAACCAGGTAATTGAAGGGTAGGGGTGTGGCGTGATATTGGGGAAGGGATGGGATTTTATATTTCTTCAAAAGCATTAATGTTATTTTGTTCCAGGAATGTATCTAATCCTGTTTTAAAGCTGTAAATTTTTCCTGCTGTGACCAGTTCCTGAGGTAGACTGTTCCATAAGTTCACAGTTCTCATGGTAAAGAAGGCGTGTCGCCCCTTGAGACTAAACTTTTTCTTCTCCAGACGGAGGGAGTGCCCCCTCGTCCTTTGGGGGGGTTTAACCTGGAACAGTTTTTCTCCATATTTTTTGTATGGGCCATTAATATACTTATATACATTTATCATATTCCCCCCTTAAACGTCTCTTCTCAAGACTAAACAATTGTAACTCCTTTAATCGCTCCTCATAGCTAAGATGTTCCTTGCCCCATATTAGTTTAGTCGCGAGTCTCTGCACCCTTTCCAGCACCACAGTGTCCATTTTATGGACTGGTGCCCTAAACTGAACAGCACATTCCAGGTGAGGCCGTACCAATGCTTTATAAAGGGGGAGTATTATGTCCCTGTCCCTCGAGTCCATGCCTCTTTTTATACATGACAATATCCTGCCGGCCTTGGAAGCAGCAGCCTGACATTGCTTGCTTTTCTGAAGTCTGTGATCTACAAGTACACCCAGATCCTTCTCTACCAGTGACTCTGCCAGTTTAATCCCCCCTAAAACATACGACGCATGCATGTTATTAGTACCCAGATGCATAACTTTACATTTATCCACATTGAACCTCATTTGCCAAGTGGATGCCCAGACACTTAGTCTATCCAAGTCATCTTGTAACTTATACACATCCTCTATAGACTGTACTGTGCTACAAAGCTTGGTGTCATCTGCAAAGATAGAAACAGAGCTGTTAATACCATCCTCTATATCATTGATAAATAAATTAAACAACAGCGGTCCCAGTACTGAACCTTGGGGTACACCACTAATAACCGGGGACCAATCAGAGTACGAATCATTGACCACCACTCTCTGGGTACTATCCATGAGCCAGTGTTCAATCCAGTTACAAACTAAAATTTCCAAATCAAAAGACCATAACTTACCTGTCAGATGTCTAGGAGGGACAGTATCAAACGCTTTAGCAAAATCCAGAATATATAGTGCTATATTCACCAAATTTGCGAATATGCGAAAATCGCAATAAATATTCTAATTGCGAATATTCACGCTCAACACTAAATCACATTATGATACAACCATTTTTCCTTATAGGATATATGGTGACCTATGCTACTGTGTTGTTAGCTGTAATTCATTGGTGCATATTCTCTGTATTATTGTGAAGTTGCTTTTTATTATATTTGCTATAGAGTGGTCTGTGTGATTATAATACCCTGTATATACCTCCCTGAAGACGTTGTCTATAACCTGGCAGCAGAAACGTGTTGGCAGTATGTGACAATATATGTAAGGGATAGATGCTTTTTAGGTGCTGTATTTTTGGCTGGCTGGGCCCTGCAGAGCCCTGATAGTAGGCACATAACAAGACACAGCTATATTGTTCTGTGTCTGTGACCACAGTTGCACAGTTGTAAATAACTTGTACCATATATACTCTAGTATAAGCCGAGTTTTTCAGCACGATTTTTCGTGCTGAAAACACCCCCCCCCCCCCTCGGCTTATACTCGAGTGAACTCTCCACCCTCAGTGGTCTTCAACCTGCGGACCTCCAGATGTTTCAAAACTACAACTCCCAGCAAGCCCGGGCAGCCATCGGTTGTCCGGGCTTGCTGGAAGTTGTAGTTTTGAAACCTCTGGAGGTCCGCAGGTTGAATACCACTGCGGCCTTCGAAATCATCCAGACCCCCCATCCCCTTTAGTTTTGTACTCACCTCCGCTCAGCGGGACGTTAGGGTGCGCTGGTCCGGTGCTGCAGGACTGTCCGGTGGGGAGGTCGTCCGGTGGGATAGTCGTTCCGTGCTGTCCATCTTCACCAGGAGGATATCTTCTGCGCGTTTTGGGCCAGGCCCCGTAATAGTCACGTTGCCTTGACGACGACGCACAGGGAAGTTCATTAGCAACGTCCCTCTGCGTCGTCATCAAGGAAACGCCTCTATTCTGGGCCCGAAGCGCGGAGAAGAGGCCCCCCGGTGAAGATGGACAGCCCGGAACGACTATCCCACCGGACGACCTCCCCATCGGACAGTTCTGCAGCACCGGACCAGCGCACCCTAACGTCCCGCCGAGCGGAGGTGAGTACAAAACTAAAGGGGGTGGGGGGTCTGGATGATGTCAAAGGCCGCAATGGTTTTCAACCTGCGGACCTCCAGATGTTTCAAAACTACAACTCCCAGCAAGCCCGGACAGCCGGTGGCTGCCCGGGCTTGCTGGGAGTTGTAGTTTTGAAACATCTGGAAGTCCGCAGGTTGAAGACCACTGTATCAGACATTGACAAGCGGTGATGATGAAGGGGGGGGGGCTGAGATGACATGTGGTGATGATGACAAGGGGATGATGAAGGGGGGGTGTGGGATGATGACAAGGGTATGATGAAGGGGGGGGTGGGATGATGACAGGGGAATGATGAAGGGGGGTGTGGGATGAGGACAGGGGGATGATGAAGGGGGGTGTGGGATGATGACAAGGGGATGATGAAGGGGGGTGTGGGATGATGACAAGGGGATGATGAAGGGGGTGTGTGGGATGATGACAAGGGGATAATGAAGGGGGGTGTGGGATGATGACAAGGGGATGATGAAGGGGGTGTGGGATGATGACAAGGGGATGATGAAGGGGGGTGTGGGATGATGACAAGGGGATGATGAAGGGGGTGTGTGGGATGATGACAAGGGGATGATGAAGGGGGGTGTGGGATGATGACAAGGGGAGGATGAAGGGGGGTGTGGGATGATGACAAGGGGATGATGAAGGGGGTGTGGGATGATGACAAGGGGATGATGAAGGGGGGTGTGGGATGATGACAGGGGGATGATGAAGGGGGGGTGTGGGATCATGACAAGGGGATGATGAAGGGGGGGTGTGGGATCATGACAAGGGGATAATGACAGGCGGTGATGATGAAGGGGGGATGATGACAGGCGGTGATGATGAAGGGGGGATGATGACAGGGGAATGATGATGAGGGTGTTAATGACAGGGGTCTGGATGATGACAGGGGGGATGATGTATTTCCCACTCTAGGCTTATACTCGAGTCAATAACTTTTCCTGGGATTTTGGGGTGAAATTTGGGACCTCGGCATATATTCGGGTCGGCTTATACTCGAGTATATACGGTATATAAGTTTTGGAGGAGAGCACCATTTCTCACATTTTTCCCACATTGATCTCTTAAATGACTAATAAAAGTTATATTTTAGGCACTACCCTTTGACACACTTGGTTGGTGTTTATTATTATTGTGATTTGCTGGGTAAGCCTGGTCTGACGTGGAACTGCTTACTTGCTAAGATTACTCATTAAATTGATCAGTGCAAATGGTGATCTGCTGAATAAGCAGATCAGTCATAGCAACCAGGAAGCCCCTTCCATACGCTCTTGACAGCACCATGACATACAGTGAAGTGCATTAAGGGGTTAATGGCCTAATAAAGTGGGTTAATTTAATTTATCAACAACATTACCTAAAGTGTATTTGTCATCATAAAAAAAACTTTTCACATGTCCTCTGAACACTTTGACACTTTTGAAAGTTATACAGATTTGTAAATAACTTCTATTTAAAAAATTTTTTATCCTTCCAGTATATATCAGCTGCTGAAAACTACAGAGAAGGTTGCGTATTTCTTTCCAGTCTGACCACAGTGCTCTCTGCTGACACCTCTATCCGTGTCAGGAACTTTTTAGAGTAGAAGCAAATCCCCATTGCAAACGGCTCCTGCTCTGGACAGTTCCTGACACAGGCGAAGGTGTCAGCAGAGAGCACTGTGGTAAGACAGGAAAGAACTACACAACTTCCTCTGGAGCATACAGCAGCTGATAAGTACTGGAAGGCTTAACATTTTCAAATAGAAGTAATTTACAAATCTGTATAACTTTCTGGTACCAGTTGATTTGAAAAAAATTGTTTTCCACCAGAGTACCCCTTAAAGCACACACTTTACCATCTTGTTATTTAGATTTAAATGACAGTGTCCATTTAACAAGTCATTTTCCTCCAGCACAGTGTTTCTCAAGCTCCTTTCACAGGTGATATAACTATGGTGATGCCTGATTCACTGACCATAATGATATCACCTGTGAAAGACTAAGGAAATCCTGAAAACATGACCTGTTGGGGGGACTTGAGGACCGTGTTTGGGAAAGGCTGCTACTACAGTTTTTAAGCCAAAGCCAGAAGTGAACCCATGAGGAACAAGAAGTATAAGTCCTTCCTTTTTATTTTCCATTCCATTTGAATACAATTCTGGCTTTGGCTCAAGAACTGCAGTGACAGTTTTCTATTAAAAAAAAGCAAAAAAAGCAAAAAGGAAACAAAGCCAACACCTGAAATTCTCACTAGTTTTTCTATACTCCTAAATTGCATATCTGCTTATAGCTGTATCAATTAATGCACAGGCATGCTTCAAATTTCAAATAATGGTCCCTATAAATTATTAAGAAGACTCAGGAGCCTAGAAAAGATGAGGGGTAGTGTTAAAGGGGTTATCCCGGAATTGAAAAACAGAGATAATTTCTTTCAAAGACCGCTTCCTGTCTGTCTCAAAGTTGGGTGTGGTCCTGCAGCTAAGTCCCATTGAAGTAAATAGAGACAAGTTGTAATACCACAACCAAAGTGGAGACAGAAAGGGAGCGGTCTTTAAAAGAAATTAGGCCTATTTTTTAAATCCTGGATAACCCCTTTAAGCTGCCATGAATTTATAACAAGCCAGAAAGAACCTTTCCGAATGTTTTCAGCAGCGGGCGGGATGGAACACACATGTTGCAGGAGCAGACAGTAGTGGACACATAAGTTGAGCAACGGTTATGGTCAGAAAGATAGGGAGCTTGCTGGAGCAGGGTTAAGAAAACAGACCCTTGCATGGCTCTAGCCCAGAACACTCTGGATTAGGTTTTTTTTCTTAGAAATGTCTCTGTACTTTGCGCCATGTAGCTTTCTTTAAACCTTGACCCTTCTACTTATCCCAGACACCGGGAAAAAAAAACAGCATGATGCTACCATAACCATGCTTCACTGTATGGATGGTATTAGTCAGATGATGAGTATTACCTGGTTTATTCCAGGCATTATGCTTAGAATTAAAGCCAAAAAGTGTAATCTTGGTTTTATGAGACCAGAGAATGTTGTTTCTCACAGTCTGAGTCCTTTGGGTGTTTTTTGTGAACTGTAGGATGGCTTTCATGTGTCTTTGTGGCTTTCATGAGGCTTCTAGTTGGCCACTCTGCCATAAAGTACAGATTGGTGGAGTGTGGCAGTGATGGTTAACTTTCTGAAAGTTTCTCTCATCTGAACACGGGGGGGGAGATTTATCAAAACCTGTGTAGAGGAAGAGTGGCAGTTGCCCATAGCAACCAATCAGATTGCTACTTTCATTTTAAAATAGGGCTGTGATTGAAGCTCAGCCGAAGTGACAATTGTGCTCTGGGTAAACTTTCTAAACAATGCCCTTTTACCTCTATTAGTTAGTTTTTGGTTCAATCATTTCTTGGAATAGTCCTGGTTGTTCCTAACATCCTGCATTTATGAATTATAGAGGTCACAGTGCTCTGGGGGAATTTCAGTACAGCTAAAGTTTCATGCCTCCATACAAACCCGTCTTATCCTGAGCTATACAGGCAGTTCTTTCCCACTTAAGGCTTTTGTTTTTGCTTTGATATGAATTGTCAGATGGGAAACCTTATACAGACAGGGCTGTGTCTTTCCAAATCCTGTCCAATCACCTAAATTTATCACTGGTGACATTGATCAAGGTGCAGAAACATCTCAGATGATCAAGAGAATTTGCATTCTATATGTTTCTATCTAACTATCTCATCCATGTTATCTAATCTTATTTAGAATAAATCCACTTGACTAGCGTTTCATTCATTACATTTTTTGTTGCATGGTTAACCAAAGTTTACATAGACTTGACAAAGAGATTGGTAGGTACATTATTGACTGTAATATTGCCAAGCTTTACCGTTTATGTTTTAACAATGTTTACAATGTGCTTTCATCTATTCCACTACAAATATTTTCTATGTAAATTTTCCTTTAACCCCTTTAACCACTTCAGGGAGATCATGTCTGTTACGCCGAGCGCTCCGGGTCCCCGCTCCTCCCCGGAGCGCTCGCTACACTCCTCTCACTGCAGCGCTCCGGTCGGTTCCACGGACCCGGGGCGCTGCGATACCGCCTCTGGCCGGGATGCGATTCGCGATGCGGGTAGCGCCCGCTCGCGATGCGCACCCCGGCTCCCGTACCTGACTCGCTCTCCGTCAGTTCTGTCCCGGCGCGCGCGGCCCCGCTCCCTAGGGCGCGCGCGCGCCGGGTCTTTGCGATTTAAAGGGCCACTGCGCCGCTGATTGGCGCAGTGGTTCCAATTAGTGTTTACACCTGTGCACTTCCCTATATCACCTCACTTCCCCTTCACTCCCTCGCCGGATCTTGTTGCCTTAGTGCCAGTGAAAGCGTTTCCTTGTGTGTTCCTAGCCTGTGTTCCAGACCTCCTGCCGTTGCCCCTGACTACGATCCTTGCTGCCTGCCCCGACCTTCTGCTACGTCCGACCTTGCTTCTGTCTACTCCCTTGTACCGCGCCTATCTTCAGCAGCCAGAGAGGTTGAGCCGTTGCTAGGGGATACGACCTGGTCACTACCGCCGCAGCAAGACCATCCCGCTTTGCGGCGGGCTCTGGCGAAAACCAGTAGTGACTTAGAACCGATCCTCTAGCACGGTCCACGCCAATCCCTCTCTGGCACAGAGGATCCACTACCTGCCAGCCGGCATCGTGACAGTAGATCCGGCCATGGATCCCGCTGAAGTTCCTCTGCCAGTTGTCGCTGACCTCACCACGGTGGTCGCCCAGCAGTCACAACAGATTGCGCAACAAGGCCAACAGCTGTCTCAACTGACTGTTATGCTACAACAGTTACTACCACAGCTCCAGCAACCATCTCCTCCGCCAGCTCCTGTACCTCCTCCGCAGCGAGTGGCCGCTTCTGGACTACGACTATCCTTGCCGGATAAATTTGATGGGGACTCTAAGTTTTGCCGTGGCTTCCTTTCCCAATGTTCATTACACTTGGAGATGATGTCGGACCAGTTCCCCACTGAAAGGTCTAAGGTGGCTTTCGTAGTCAGCCTGCTGTCTGGAAAAGCCCTGGCTTGGGCCACACCGCTCTGGGACCGCAATGACCCCGTCACTGCCTCTGTACACTCCTTCTTCTCGGAAATCCGAAGTGTCTTTGAGGAACCTGCCCGAGCCTCTTCTGCTGAGACTGCCCTGTTGAACCTGGTCCAGGGTAATTCTTCCGTTGGCGAGTATGCCGTACAATTCCGTACTCTTGCTTCTGAATTATCCTGGAACAATGAGGCCCTCTGCGCGACCTTTAAAAAAGGCCTATCCAGCAACATTAAAGATGTTCTGGCCGCACGAGAAATGCCTGCTAATCTTCATGAACTTATTCACCTAGCCACTCGCATTGATATGCGTTTTTCCGAAAGGCGTCAGGAGCTCCGCCAAGATATGGACTCTGTTCGCACGAGGCGTTTCTTCTCCTCGGCTCCTCTCTCCTCTGGTTCCCTGCAATCTGTTCCTGTGCCTCCCGCCGTGGAGGCTATGCAGGTCGACCGGTCTCGCCTGACATCTCAAGAGAGGACACGACGCCGCATGGAGAACCTCTGCCTGTACTGTGCTAGTACCGAACACTTCCTGAGGGATTGTCCTATCCGCCCTCCCCGCCTGGAAAGACGTACCCTGACTCCGCACAAAGGTGAGACAATTCTTGATGTCCACTCTGCTTCTCCACGTCTTACTGTGCCTGTGCGGATGTCTGCCTCTGCCTTCTCCTTCTCTTCTGTGGCCTTCTTGGACTCTGGATCTGCAGGAAATTTTATTTTGGCCTCTCTCGTCAACAGGTTCAACATCCCAGTGACCAGTCTCACCAGACCCCTTTACATCAATTGTATAAACAATGAAAGATTGGACTGTTCCATACGTTTCCGCACGGAGCCCCTTTTAATGAGCATCGGATCTCATCACGAGAGGATTGAACTTTTGGTCCTCCCCAATTGCACCTCGGAGATTCTCCTTGGACTTCCCTGGCTTCAACTTCATTCCCCAACCCTGGATTGGTCCACTGGGGAGATCAAGAGTTGGGGGCCCTCTTGTTCCAAGGACTGTCTAAAACCGGTTCCCAGTAACCCTTGCCGTAACTCTGTGCTTCCTCCAGTAACCGGTCTCCCTAAGGCCTATATGGACTTCGCGGATGTTTTCTGCAAAAAACAAGCGGAGACTCTACCTCCTCACAGGCCTTATGATTGTCCTATCGACCTCCTCCCGGGCACTACTCCACCCCGGGGCAGAATTTATCCTCTCTCTGCCCCAGAGACTCTTGCCATGTCTGAATACGTCCAGGAGAATCTAAAAAAGGGCTTTATCCGTAAATCCTCCTCTCCTGCCGGAGCCGGATTTTTCTTTGTGTCCAAAAAAGATGGCTCTCTACGTCCTTGCATTGACTACCGCGGACTTAATAAAATCACGGTTAAGAACCGCTACCCCTTACCCCTCATCTCTGAACTCTTTGATCGCCTCCAAGGTGCCCACATCTTTACTAAATTGGACTTAAGAGGCGCCTATAACCTCATCCGCATCAGAGAGGGGGATGAGTGGAAAACAGCATTTAACACCAGAGATGGACACTTTGAGTATCTGGTCATGCCCTTTGGCCTGTGCAACGCCCCTGCTGTCTTCCAAGACTTTGTTAATGAAATTTTTCGTGATCTGTTATACTCCTGTGTTGTTGTATATCTTGATGATATCCTAATTTTTTCGGCCAATCTAGAAGAACACCGCCAGCATGTCCGTATGGTTCTTCAGAGACTTCGTGACAATCAACTCTATGCTAAAATTGAGAAATGTCTGTTTGAATGCCAATCTCTTCCTTTTCTAGGATACTTGGTCTCTGGCCAGGGACTACAAATGGATCCAGATAAACTCTCTGCCGTCTTAGATTGGCCACGCCCCTCCGGACTCCGTGCCATCCAACGCTTTTTGGGGTTCGCCAATTATTACAGGCAATTTATTCCACATTTTTCTACCATTGTGGCTCCTATTGTGGCTTTAACCAAAAAAAATGCCGATCCCAAGTCTTGGCCTCCTCAAGCGGAAGACGCCTTTAAACGACTCAAGTCTGCCTTCTCTTCGGCTCCCGTGCTCTCCAGACCTGACCCATCTAAACCCTTCCTATTGGAGGTTGATGCCTCCTCAGTGGGAGCTGGAGCTGTCCTTCTACAAAAAAACTCTTCCGGGCATGCTGTTACTTGTGGTTTTTTTTCTAGGACCTTCTCTCCGGCGGAGAGGAACTACTCCATCGGGGATCGAGAGCTTCTAGCCATTAAATTAGCACTTGAGGAATGGAGGCATCTGCTGGAGGGATCAAGATTTCCAGTTATTATTTACACCGATCACAAGAACCTCTCATACCTCGAGTCTGCCCAACGGCTGAATCCTCGTCAGGCTAGGTGGTCTCTGTTCTTTGCCCGATTTAATTTTGAAATTCACTTTCGGCCTGCTGATAAGAACATTAGGGCCGATGCTCTCTCTCGTTCCTCAGATGCTTCTGAAATTGAACTCTCTCCTCAACACATCATTCCTCCTGACTGCCTGATTTCCACTTCTCCAGCCTCCATCAGGCAAACTCCTCCAGGAAAGACCTTTGTTTCTCCACGCCAACGCCTCGGAATCCTCAAATGGGGTCACTCCTCCCATCTCGCAGGTCATGCGGGCATCAAGAAATCTGTGCAACTCATCTCTCGCTTCTATTGGTGGCCGACTCTAGAGACTGATGTGGTGGACTTTGTGCGAGCCTGCACTATCTGTGCCCGGGATAAGACTCCTCGCCAGAAGCCCGCTGGTTTTCTTCTTCCTCTGCCTGTTCCCGAACAACCTTGGTCTCTGATTGGTATGGATTTTATTACTGACTTACCCCCATCCCATGGCAACACTGTTATTTGGGTGGTCGTTGATCGATTCTCCAAAATGGCACATTTCATCCCTCTTCCTGGTCTTCCTTCAGCGCCTCAGTTGGCTAAACAATTTTTTGTACACATTTTTCGTCTTCACGGGTTGCCTACGCAGATCGTCTCGGATAGAGGCGTCCAATTTGTGTCTAAATTCTGGAGGGCTCTCTGTAAACAACTCAAGATTAAATTAAATTTTTCTTCTGCATACCATCCTCAATCCAATGGACAAGTAGAAAGAATTAACCAGATCTTGGGTGACTATTTACGACATTTTGTTTCCTCCCGCCAGGATGACTGGGCAGATCTTCTACCTTGGGCCGAATTCTCGTATAATTTCAGAATCTCTGAATCTTCCTCCAAATCCCCGTTTTTCGTGGTGTACGGCCGTCACCCTCTTCCCCCCCTCCCTACCCCCTTGCCCTCTGGTCTGCCCGCTGTGGATGAAATTTCTCGTGATCTTTCCATCATATGGAGAGAGACCCAAAATTCTCTCTTACAGGCTTCTTCACGCATGAAGAGATTCGCGGATAAGAAAAGAAGAGCTCCTCCCATCTTTTCCCCTGGAGACAAGGTATGGCTCTCCGCCAAATATGTCCGCTTCCGTGTCCCTAGCTATAAGTTGGGACCACGCTATCTTGGTCCTTTCAAGATTTTGCGCCAGATTAATCCTGTCTCTTACAAACTTCTTCTTCCTCCTTCTCTTCGTATTCCTAATGCCTTTCATGTTTCTCTTCTTAAACCACTTATCATTAACCGTTTCTCTCCCAAATCTGTTCCTCCCACTCCTGTCTCCGGCTCCTCGGACATCTTCTCCGTCAAAGAGATTTTAGCATCCAAAAAGGTCAGAGGGAAAACCTTCTTTTTAGTGGACTGGGAGGGTTGTGGTCCAGAAGAGAGGTCCTGGGAACCTGAGGACAATATCCTGGACAAAAGTCTGGTCCTCAGGTTCTCAGGCTCCAAGAAGAGGGGGAGACCCAAGGGGGGGGGTACTGTTACGCCGAGCGCTCCGGGTCCCCGCTCCTCCCCGGAGCGCTCGCTACACTCCTCTCACTGCAGCGCTCCGGTCGGTTCCACGGACCCGGGGCGCTGCGATACCGCCTCTGGCCGGGATGCGATTCGCGATGCGGGTAGCGCCCGCTCGCGATGCGCACCCCGGCTCCCGTACCTGACTCGCTCTCCGTCAGTTCTGTCCCGGCGCGCGCGGCCCCGCTCCCTAGGGCGCGCGCGCGCCGGGTCTTTGCGATTTAAAGGGCCACTGCGCCGCTGATTGGCGCAGTGGTTCCAATTAGTGTTTACACCTGTGCACTTCCCTATATCACCTCACTTCCCCTTCACTCCCTCGCCGGATCTTGTTGCCTTAGTGCCAGTGAAAGCGTTTCCTTGTGTGTTCCTAGCCTGTGTTCCAGACCTCCTGCCGTTGCCCCTGACTACGATCCTTGCTGCCTGCCCCGACCTTCTGCTACGTCCGACCTTGCTTCTGTCTACTCCCTTGTACCGCGCCTATCTTCAGCAGCCAGAGAGGTTGAGCCGTTGCTAGGGGATACGACCTGGTCACTACCGCCGCAGCAAGACCATCCCGCTTTGCGGCGGGCTCTGGCGAAAACCAGTAGTGACTTAGAACCGATCCTCTAGCACGGTCCACGCCAATCCCTCTCTGGCACAGAGGATCCACTACCTGCCAGCCGGCATCGTGACAATGTCAAACAAGTGTTATTGATTTTTTTGAATGGGTTACTAAAATAATAGATGGCGGAGGGGCAGTAGATATCTAGATTTTAGTAAGGATTTTGACACTGCCCACATAGAAGACTTATCAATAAACTACAGTGGCTGAGTGACAGACAACAGAGGGTTGTAGTCAATGGAGTATATTCAGAGCAAGGTCTTGTTACCAGTGGGGTACATCAGGGATCTGTACTGGGACCAATTTTGTTTAATATCTTCATTAGTGATATTGAAAAAGGTCTCGATGATAAGGTATGTCTTTTTGCTGATGACACAAAGATATGTAACAGAGTTGATGTTCCTGGAGGGATATGCCAAATGGAAAAGGATTTAGGAAAACTAGAAGAATGGTCAGAACTCTGGCAACTGAAATTTAATGTGGATAAGTGCAAGAAAATGCATCTGGGGCGCAAAAACCCTCTGGCAGAATATAGAATATTTGACACAGCCCTGACCTCAGTATCTGAGGAAAGGGATTTAGGAGAAATTATTTCAGAAAACTTTAAGGTAGGAAGACAATGTAATAGAGCATCAGGAAACACTAGCAGAATGCTTGGATGTATAGGGAGAGGTATAAGCAGTAGAAAGAGAGAAATGCTCATGCCGCTGAACAGAACAATGGTGAGACCTCACTTGGAGAAATGTGCGCAGTACTGGAGGCCGTATCTCCAGAAGGATACAGATACTCTAGAGAGAGTTCAGAGAAGATACTAAACTAGTACATGGATTGCAGGATAAAACTTACCAGGAAAGGTTAAAGGACATTAACATGTAAAGCTTGAAAGAAAGAAGAGACAGAGGTGATATGATATAGACTTTTAAATACTTAAAGCAAATCAACACGGTAAAGGAGGAGAGCATATTTAACCCCTTAAGGACTCAGCGTTTTTCGGTTTTTGCATTTTCATTTTTTCCTCATCACCTTATAAAAATCATAACGCTTTCAATTTTGCACATAAAATTCCATATGATGGCTTATTTTTTGCATCACCAATTCTACTTTGCAGTGACATCAGTCATTTTACCCAAAAATCCACGGCGAAATGGACAAAAAATTAATTGTGCAACAAAATTGAAGAAAAAATTTCATTTTGTAACTTTTGGGGGCTTCCGTTTCTACGCAGTGCATTTTCGGTAAAAATGACACCTTATCTTTATTCTGTAGGTCCATATGGTTAAAATGATACCCTACTTATATAGGTTGGATATTGTCGTACTTCTGAAAAAAATTATAACTACATGCAGGAAAATGTATACGTTTAAAGTTGTCATCTTCTGACCCCTATAACTTTTTTTATTTTTCCGCGTACGGGTAAGTATGAGGGCTAATTTTTTGTGCCGTGTTCTGAAGTTTTTATCGGTACAATCTTTGTATTGATCAGACTTTTTGATCGCTTTTTATTCATTTTTTTATTATATAAAAAGTGACCAAAAATACGCTATGTTGGACTTTGAAATTTGTTTGCGCGTACGCCATTGACCGTGCGGTTTAATTAACGATATATATTTTTATAGTTCGGACATTTACACACGCGGCGATACCACATATGTCTATTTTTATTTACACAGTTTCTTTATGGGAAAAGGGGGGTGATTCAAACTTTTATTAGGGAAGGGGTTAAATGACCTTTGTTAACTTTTTCTTCACTTTTTTTTTTTGCAGTGTTATAGCTCCCATAGGGACCTATAACACTGCACACACTGATCTTTTACCCTGATCCCTGCATAGCCATAGCTTTGCATGGATCAGCGAGATAGGGGCTCGATTGCCCAAGTCTGTAGCTCAGGCTTGGAGCAATCAAGCCCAGATCAGACGCGACGGAGCAAGGTAAGGGGGTCTCCACTCGCGTCCTAGCTGATTGGGACATCGCGATTTTATCGCGATGTCCCGATCAGCCACACTGAGCTGCCAGGAGCTGCGTTTACTTTCACTTTCAGACGCGGCGGTCAACTTTGATCGCCGCGACTGAAGGGTTAATAGCGCGCGGCACAATGATTGGTGCCGCGCGCTATTATCCCAGGGTCCCGGCTATGACTAGCAGCCGGGAGTGGCCCAGTGTGATGCGGGGTCACGGCGTGACCCCGTTTTAAACACCGGGACCGGGCTCAGCCCTGAGTCCTTAAGAGGTTAAAAGAAGAAAAACTACCACAAGAGGATATAGTTTTAAATTAGAGGGGCAAAGGTTTAAAAGTAATATCAGGAAGTATTACTTTACCGAGAGAGTAGTTGATGCATGGAATGGCCTTCCTGCAGAAGTGGTAGCTGCAAATACAGTGAAGGAGTTTAAGCATGCATGGGATAAACATAAGGCTATCCTTCATATAAGATATGGACAGGGACTATAGATAGGATTCAGATTATTGGGCAGACTAGATGGGCCAAATGATTCTCATCTGCCGACACATTCTATGTTTCTATGTTAAGGACAATAGACATATATCTACGCCCATTGCCAACTCCTGTTATAAGAAGCACGCTCAGGAGCTGAATGCAACTTTAGATGCCGCAATCAAAGTTGATCACAGCGTCTGAAATGGGAGAAAAGTCATCCCGGGCTAACTCACCGGGCAGTTCGGGACCACCGCAGTGAAATCATGGCGTCCCGAACAGCTGAGATGAGGGCATTTACTTGCCTCCTTACCATCCGATCTGTGCCTCGATGCTCCATTCAGCCAGTCAGCTGAAGCAGTTGAGCACTGATAACACTGATCAATGCTATGCTATGGCACAGAATTGTTCAGTGTATGCAACCTAAGGATTGAACATAATAGTGCCCTATGGTGACTTAAAAATAGTGTAAAAAAAAAAGTAAAATAAAATGTGATTTAACCTCTTCCCTAATAAAAGTTTGAATCCCCCCCTTTTCCCTTAAAAAAATGTAAAAAAAAAAAAAAGAAACATACCGCCACATGTGTAAATGTCCAAGCTATGAAAATGTAATGTTAATTAAACCACCCGATCAATGGCGTACACATAAAAAAATTCCAAAGTCCTGAATTGCATATTTTTGGTCACTTTGTTTACCCTAAAAAAAATGTATAAAAAGCAATCAAAAAGTACAATCAAAACAAAAATGGTACCGATAATATCTGCAGATCCCATTGCAAAAAATTAGCCCTCATACAGCCCCATGTACGTAAAAATTTTTGTTTTATAGGGCTCAGAAGAGGACATTTTCAAACATAACTTAATCATATGGACCTACAGAATAAACATAAGGGCCCTCATTTACTATTGCAAACCCGACATGTTTTGTCGCATTGTGCACCAGGTTCTGTCGCATTGCGCCAGAAATTCTGTCTGGTCCACATTCTGCACCAGAATTTGCGCCAAAATTGAAAAAACCCTGACTAACTCTCCATTTTGTTAAGAAAACCCGAAAAAGAGGCATGGTCTCCGAAAAGGGGCATGTTCCTGACATTTTTACAAAAAAATACATATTTACTAAGGTTTTCACATGAAATGTGGTGGATTTGAGCTGAGGAAAACTAGACAGATCAGAGCATGTGTAAAAAAGCAAAGTGTAGGGAAAGGGGAAATGTAGGGAAACCTTAGTGAATACCGTGGAAAATAAATTGTAGGGAATTAAAACCCACAAAGAAACCTACACACCACTTTTAGTAAATAAGGGCCAAGGTGTCATTTTTACTGAAAAGTGTACTGTATAGAAACGGAAGCCCCAAAAAGTTACAAAATAGAGTTATTTTTTTAATTTTGCCCCACAAATTATTATTTTTTTGTTTCGCTGTAGATTTTGTGGTAAAATGATTGATGTAATTTTAAAGTACAATTGGTGGCACAAAAAAGAAGCCCTTATATGGGTTTGTAGGTGAAAAATTTGAAGGGGAGAAAGAAAAAACTAGATGCAAAGTCAAAAATGCAAAAAGGGCAAAAATGAAAAAACCTGTGGTCCTTAAGGGGTTAATACAATTAATAATGAGCAGGTAAATTAGTGAGGAGATAAATAATAGATATGAAGATTTTTCCCTATACCCAGTGGTAAACGCCAGGTTTTAAATGATTTTGAACTTGAAAGGTGCATTCTACAATTACTATTATTACTGCTTACTAATTGTAGACATCAGGAAGCGTCACATATATCCACATTTTTAATATGCATTGGTTAAAATGTGTATATTTTTGTCCTTGCAGCTCATGCCTGTGTGTCTCTGTGAGGAGACCAAATACAGGAAGTGTGGGTGGACAAGCAGGGCTCTGTACACTGAGGAAAGCAGGGCTCTGTGCACTGAGGACAAGTAGGGGGTCTTTCCACTGAGGACAAGCAAGCTCTGTACACTGAGGACAAGCAGGGCTCTGTACACTGAGGACAAGCAGGGCTCTGTACACTGAGGACAAGCAGGGCTCTGTACACTGAGGAAAAGCAGGGCTCTGTACACTGAGGACAAGCAGGGCTCTGTACACTGAGGACAAGCAGGGCTCTGTACACTGAGGACAAGCAGGGTTCTGTACACTGAGGACAAGCAGGGCTCTGTACACTGAGGACAAGCAGGGCTCTGTACACTGAGGACTAGCAGGGCTCTGTACACTGAGGAAAAGCAGGGCTTTGTACACTGAGGAAAAGCAGGGCTCTGTACACTGAGGACAAGCAGGGCTCTGTACCCTGAGGACAAGCAGGGCTCTGTACACTGAGGACAAGCAGGGCTCTGTACACTGAGGACAAGCAGGGCTCTGTACACTGAGGACAAGCAGGGCTCTGTACACTGAGGACAAGAAGGGCTCTGTGCTCTGAGGACAAGCATGACTCTGTGCAGTGAGGCTCTATGACACGCTCCTAGCTCACACATCAGGATGATTGATAATCTAGGAACCTGCACAGAGCCCTGCTTACTGTACGGTGGTGTCTAGGAAACTTACGGATTCTTGACTGTATTGTATTGTGAATTGTAACTCGGGCCAAATAGAATTCAGATGGTTATGGAATGCAAGTAATGCGTGCAAGGGGCCCCCCATATGCATAACACATCATCTATATACCTTTTCCAAACTTTGGCATGTTGGTTGGAAAGTTCATTATTATAGATAAATTAAGATTTTCAAAATTGGCCATATAAGTGTTTGCATAGGGGGGTACCACTTTGGACCCCATGGCTGTCCCTTGTATCTGGAGGGAAAAAAACGATATTGGAAGAGGAAGTAGTTGTTATAAAGAACAATTTCCAACAAAGAAACACAGAAGTCAATGTAAGATGTTTCAACATTAGAATTAATTAGTAGTTGGGAAACTGCATATTTGATAGAGGTGTAAAGACTATTTACATCAAAAGTGACAAGATATGTGGGGGGGCGGAACCAGTTTGATTTCTTTATTAATGCCAAAAATTAGCTTGTGTCTAGGAGAAAAGACTTTGTATTGCGTATCAATGGTGAAAGAATTTTTTCAAGACAGATGGAGAGGGGTGAATATATGGAATGGGTAGAAGCCACAATGGGTCTCCCAGGTGGTTTATGTAGATTTTTGTGAATTTTAGGTAGAGAATTTTAGAAAGATACTATACTGATTGGGATTCCTACTTGAGCACCAAACCACAGGGAGTGCCATATTCATTTGCTTCTCATGTGAGCAAGGACTTACATAGCTTTTAGTGTTTCACAGTAATACTGGCCTAAAGAAGGCACTGTCCAACTAATACTGTCACTGCATTTTACTGATGTGCTCCAAAAATTCAATAAAATAAAACATTTTTTGGGGTTCTTTTGTCTTGTCATGTTCTTTTTTTTTTCATACTTATAATTCATTTTACCTGTTCAGGACGCAGGGCGTATGCATATGCCCTGCATTCCAAGTCCTTAATGACGTAGGGCATATGGATACGCCCGTGGGAATTACGGTCCCCGCCGCTAGCCGGTTGGGGACCGGACCGGGATGCCTGCTGAAGTCATTCAGCAGGTATCCTGGCACATCACCGAGGGGGTCCTGAGACCCCCCCCCTCCCATGTCAGCGATCGCAGGAAATCGCATGTCAATTTAGACATGCGATTTTCTGCTATTTCCGGGCTGATCGGGTCTCTGGTGACCCGATCGCATGGAAAATAGGGATGATCAGAGCTGTCAGTGCTGCAATCTCCACCTATCCCCTGCCATTAGTCAGCAATGAATGCTGACCAATGGAAGTGGAAGACGGGGGGTTGCCATAGAAACCCCCCACTCTGCCCACCCCTGGATGTCAGGCAGAACAGGGGAAGAAGATGGCGGCCGGTACCTGAAGAGAAGATGCCGTGGGGACCACCGATCATTGGTGACAGCAGTGGAGATCAGGTAGGGAAGTGACAGTGGGGGGGAGGGGGGGGCTGCCCTTCTAGTGGTTCCCAAACTGCAACTCCCAGCATGCCCAGACAGCCAAAGGCTGTCTGGGCATGCTGGGAGTTGTAGTTTTGCAACATCTGGAGGGTCACAGTATCGAGACCACTTTTACAGCATTGCCCAAAGGTACCCCTCCAGATGTTGCAAAACTACAACTCTCAGCATGCCTAGACTGCCCAGGCATGCTGGGAGTTGTAGTTCTGTAACATCTGTCCCTTCCAATTTTGCAATTTTCATGAAAATTTTGAAAATTGCTGCTATACTTTGAAGCCATCAAATTTTTTCAAAAAGTTAAAATATGTCCATTTTATGATGCCAACATAAAGTAGACATATTGTATTTGTGAATCAATATAACATTTATTTGGAATATCCACTTTCCTTACAAGCAGAGAGTTTCAAAGTTAGAAAAATGGAAATTTTTCAAAATTTACATGAAATTTGCGGATTTTTCACCAAAAAAGGATGCAAGTAACGACGAAAATGTACCACTAAAATAAAGTAGAATATGTCACGAAAAATCTCAGAATCAGAATAATCGGTAGAGTTATTCATGCATAAAGTGACAGTGGTCAGAATGACAAAAAAGGGCTGGGTCCTTAAGGTGAAAATGAGCTGCGTCCTTAAGGGGTTAAATGAGTGAGTAAAAGCACTGAGAAAAATCTCTATCCAGATTTGAAAACAGAAGCGGCTTGTTCTTAGGATAGGGCACACGTCACATGGGATATTCCAGTATTTTCCATCCAAGCTGAAATGTGGTAAATACATTAGATATAATATTGTGTAATCTTATTTTACAACCAGCTCTGCTGAAAAAGAGTAATTATGCAGAATCACATACCAGGTAAAAAAAACTCTACTGCGCGGAACTTCCTTGTTGTGTAATTCTAAAGTGAATACAAAAGGGAAGATGTGACTAAGTTCATGCCCGCCCTTACCTCACCCATCATAATCAGCTATGTTAGACTCTTAGCCTTTTATAGAAAAATTGAACAAAACTTTAAAACTTGTCAGTATTTTGCACCAGTTTTGAAAATGAGACCATGCAGCACATCTCTCCACTGGCTTTTATCATTACTAGTTACACAAATTATTATAGAGGAATAGGGAAATCTATAAGGAAGCGTTTAAAAAAAAAGGCTATACTTCCCTTCCTCACTACTTTTTGAAGACATTAGAGGGCTTCAAAGTATAGCTGCAATTTCCAACATTTTTACGAAAATTTCAAAATCTGAAATTTTCAGGGACCAGTTAAGTTTGAAGTGGATTTGAGGGGCCTTTCTGTGAGAAATACCCTATAAATGACCCGATTATAGAAACTGCACCCCTCAAAGTATTCAAATTGACATTCAGAAAGTTTTTGAAACCTTTAGGTGTTTCACAGGAATAGCAGCAAAGTGAAGGAGAAAATTCAAAATCTGAATTTTTTACACTCGCATGTTCTTGTAGAGCTATTTTTTTTTTTTACAAGGGGTAAAAGGAGAGAAATCCCCCCCAACATTTGTAACCCAATTTCTCTGGAGTAAGGAAATACCTCATTTGTAAATGTAAAGTGTTCTGTGGGTGCAGTAGAGGGCTCAGAAGGAAAGGAGCGACAATGGAATTTTGGAGAGTGAATTTTGCTCAAATGTTTTTGGGGAGGCATGTTGCATTTAGAAAGCCCCTATGGTGCCAGAACAGAAAAAAAAAAATAAAATAAACAAAACCACATGGAATACTATTTTGGAAACTATACCCCTCAAGGAATGTAACAAGTGGTACAGTGAGTTTTAACACCCCACAGGTGTTTGACAACTTTTCGTTAAAGTCGGATGTGTAAATGAAAAAAATAATTTTTGAACTAAAATGCATTTTTTTTCCCCAAATTTTACATTTTTTCAAGGGGTAATAGGAGAAAATGCCCCCCAGATCTTTGGAACAGTAGGCTCTGCAAATGTGTGGCCCTAAACTGTTTCCTTGAAATGCGACAGGGCTCCGAAGTGAGAGAGCGCCATGCGCATTTGAGGCCTAAATTAGGGATTTGCATAGGGGCGCACCCGGATGCAAGCATTAGGCTCTATTCACACGGCAGAATTTCCTCAAGCGGAATTCTGCTTGTGGAATTCCTCCTCCATTTAAAGCTTTATACACTTTTATGAGAGTCCACATTCCCATTCACACTTCTGCAGAATTTCCGCTTGGATTACGCACCAATTCCGAACAAAATCCTCAAAAGCGGAATTGGGGCAGATGAGCGGAAATTCTGCTGTGGGAATAGGGCCTTACAATTGCCTCCGCTACAAAAAATATTCTATGCCAGTGATTCCCAAACATGGTGCCTCCAGCTGTTGCTAAACTCCCAGCACACCTGGACAGTCAGTGGCTGCCAGGCAATACTGGGAGTTGTTGTTTTGCAACAGCTGAAGGCTCCATTTTGGAAACACTGCCGTATGAGATCTTTATCATTTTTATTGTGTGGAAGGGGGGGACAGTGTAAGGGAGTGTATATGTAGTGTTTTACCCTTTATTTTGTGCTAGTGTAGTGTTTTTAGGGTACATTCGCATTGTCAGATTAACAGCTAGTTTCCCACTGGGAGTATGAGCTGTGGCGGAAAATTTGCCACAGCTGAAACTTGAAGCAGGAAACTCACTGTAAACCCGATCATGTGATTGTACCCTGTACATTCACAAAATGGGGGGGGGGGGGGGGCTGTTGCAAAACTACAACTCCCAGCATGCACTGACAGACCCTGCTTGCTGTCTAGAGAGAGGGAGGAAGGCGCCTCATGTGCGGGATCAGTAGATCTTGTTGGTGGGGGTAGGGGACGATAATTCCCAAGCCGCTTACCAAAGTTGGTTGTGCGCCCACACACAACAAGGTAAAGTGCAGGAGGAGTAAAGAAGAAGGTCCACTGCAGCCCTCCTGGGTAAGAGTAAAATCAAAACCGAAAGACCAGGGAGTCAGGAGTTTGTCTGGCGCAGAGAGGAACCATCAGGCAGCCAAGTAAAATCAATGGATTTATTAGATGCAACGCGTTTCGCTGCGCATGCGCAGCTTCATCAGGCATGACAAGAGAAGGCTGGTAACAGGTATATATACCTCCAGGAATTAACCATTAGAGTACTTTTTGAAAGGGTTGTTACATAAAATTACAAATCCACATAAGAATGTGACAATGTGTAAAAAATATATAAATAGATATAAATAAATATAAATAGACAGACAAAAATCACAACAATAATAATGAAACAATAATAGCACAATGGAATCATATAAACACATATATATATATATATATATATATATATATATATATAATATAATTATCGCATGTGGTGTGAATATACCACCACAAGCGACTCAAGCAATCACACCGCCTAGTCTCCGGTGCGGCATTCAACAACGCAAGTTGGATATAATTTTAATATATATAGTATAAAGACCTATAAGGTGCTATGTATGTTGGTTCAAAAGAGTAAAAAATAGATTTGTATATCAATGCATTATTAAATGAAAAATAAACGGTGCGGTAAAACAAATCGCAACTGACCAGAAGGTGATGTATGAACACTATTTCGAGAAAAAAATTAACTAGGATAACTAGTGCGGTATTGAATACAGCACCCGGCGAAAACGCAGGGTGTGAATATTCGTAAAGATCCAAACATACAAACATTATATAAAAAATGCGAAAGTTTCTGTATGCAGAAAGCAAGGAAAAACAAAAAGCGGAACATGAATAATAAAACATAAAAAATGAATACACAGTGGGGAGCTCCAGGGTGAACAGCACAGAAGGAACAACGAAAAAAATATCAAGATATAATATTTTGGTAATTAGTCCATTGAAAGAAATGGAAAGTTTTTTAAACCCTAATTTATCAGATTATTTAACTGTATCGATACATTCATTAAAACCTTGAGGGTGCAAAGTATGTAGTTTGTGGATCCAGAAGGATTCACAATTATTTAATCTTTGTATTCTGTTAGGTAAATGAATGGGGATAGCTTGCTGGGATTTGAACTTTTGCAACAGCTGGAGGCACACTGGTTGGAAAACCTTGAGTTAGATTCTGTAACTTAACACCTTAAGGACGCAGGGTTTTTCCGTTTTTGCATTTTCATTTTTTCCTCATCACCTTCTAAAAATCATAACGCTTTCAATTTTGCACATAAAATTCCATATGATGGCTTATTTTTTGCACCATCAATTCTTATTTGCAGTGACATTAGTCATTTTACCAAAAAATCCACGCCAAAACAGAAAAAAAATTAATTGTGCGACAAAATTGATGAAAAAATGCCATTTTGTAAATTTTGAGGGCTTACGTTTCTACGCAGTGCATTTTTTTTTTGTAAAAATGACACCTTATTTTTATTCTGTAGGTCCATACAGTTAAAATGATACCCTACTTATATAGGTTTGATTTTGTCGTACTTCTGAAAAAAATCATAACTACATGCTGGAAAATGTATACGTTAAAAATTTCTCAACTTCTGACCCCTATAACTTTTTTACTTTTCTGCGCACAGGCCGGTATGAGGGCTCATTTCATGCACCGTGATCTAAAGTTTTTATCGGTGTCATTTCTGTATTGATCGGACTTTTTGATCGCTTTTTATTCATTTTTTCATGATATAAAAAGTGACCAAAAATATGCTATTTTGGACTTTGGCCATTGACCGTGTGGTTTAAATAACAATATATTTTTATATCTCAGACATATCTGCATGCGGCGATACCACATGTGCTTATTCTTTTTTTATGGGAAAAGGGGAGTGATTCAAACTTTTATTAGGGAAGGGGTTAAATTACCTTTATTAACTTTTTTTTTCCCTTTTTTTTTTGCAGTGTTTTAGCTCTCATAGGGGGCGATAACACTGCACTCGCTGATCTTTTACACTGATCCCTGCAAAGCCATAGCTTTGCATTGATCAGGGTTGTAGGCGGTAGATTGCTCACGCCTGTATCTCAGGTTTTGAGCAATCAATCGTCGATCGGGACGCGACGGAGACCGGTGAGAGGACCTCCGCTCGCGTGCTAGCTGATTGGGACATTGCGATTTTATCAATACGACCGAGCTGCCGGGAAGCTTACACTTTCATTTTAGATGCGGCGATCAACTTTGATCACCGTGTCTAAAGGGTTAATAGCGCGCGGCACAACGATTGGTGCCGCACGCTATTAGCCCAGGGTCCCAGCTATCATTAGCCGCTGGGACTGACCCAGTATGACATGGGGTCACGGCGTGACCCCATTTTAATTTACCCGGATCGGGCGCAGGGCGTATAGGTACGCCTTGCACCCTTAAGAGGTTAACTCAGTATTTTCCAACCAGTGTGCCTCCAGCTGTTTCAAAAGTAGTTGCGTGCCTCCTGCTTTTGCATAACTACAGCTCCCAGCATGTACTGATTGCCGAAGGGCAAGCTGGGAGTTGTAGTTATGCAAAAGCGGGAGGCACAAAACTACAACTCCCAGCATGCTGAGACAGCCTTTTGCTGTTCGTGCATGCTGGGAGTTGTAGTTTTGCAGGTTTAGAGGGCCATGGTTTAGAGACCACCGCACAGTGATCTCCATACTGTGGCCCTCCAGATGTGCAAAAACTACAAATCCCAGCATGGCCAAACAGCAAACAGCTGTCTGGGCACGCTAGGAGTTGTAATTTTGCAACTTCAGTCCTGTTGGCTTCTGGAAACAGTTGATTTAAAATAAATAAATAAATGTTTTCCACTGGACTACCCCTTTAACAGTGTGGACCTTTTTGTTGTATCTTGGTCCATATTTTTTTTTGGTTGTTCTAATGATTTTGGATGGATACTGTGTCTAACACTATTATATGTTAAGTAGGGGCACCTACTTCCTACATGGTATGATGTGGTGACAGTTCCATAAGGGACAGTAGGGATGATTAAAGGTCATAGTTGTGTAATTTTTCTAATGGGATATTTATTTTAATTGGTTTAAAAAGTTATGTTTTAGTTTTAAGTGTTGGTGCTTCTGTGGTACAAATAAAAATGTTTTAAAAACATAAGTGATTAAGTTCCAGCGATCAAGAAGCAGTATCAAAAGATTACCTTTCACTCACAAGAAGGAGAAGAAAGTGTTTACTGATTCTGAATAGATGATTTGTGTAAAGACTGTAAATCATCACAGCTTTACGGAGCAGAGCTGAATTTTGCATAAAACTGTGAATTCATGGAAGAGTAAAAGGCCACTGGACTAAGTATGTGTAAAGTGCAGCTAAAACAGAGTTAAGAAATGTTATTATAGCTCAGTTCCAAAGAAATATATTCCGAAAATAGTAAACATACATTGTGCAAATTCTAATGTTATGAATGTAGAGTTAATGATTTAATTATGCATTGCCCACATATTCCTTCTATTTGTTCCGTTCCTGGATCTTTTACCCTGCGTTTGTTTCCCTTAAAGTCCCTGAGAAAATAAACCTTTAAAAATGCAAAAAAATAAATAAATAAATTTAGAAAACACAGGAGAAAAACACTTAGACAAAGTTCACACGTAACAAAATCAGTGACAAATTTTATTTTACAAGCTGATTTGCCTCTGTAAAAGAGACAATTTATTGCTGATTACAGGTGAAAATTTGTCCATAAAATATGTTGTCTGTTTTTCTGCGATGTGAACCAGGCTTAAAGGGGTATTCCAGGCCAAAACCTTTTTTTATATATCAACTGGCTCCGAAAAATTTAACAGATTTGTAAATGACTTCTATTAAAAAATCTTAATCCTTCCAATAGTTATTAGCTTCTGAAGTTGAGTTGTTGTTTTCTGTCTAACTGCTCTCTGATGACTCACGTCCCGGGAGCTGTGCAGTTCCTATGGGGATATTCTCCCATCATGCACAGCTCCCGCAATGTGACATCATCATTGAGCAGTTAAACAGAAAACTTCAGAAGCTAATAACTATTGGAAGGATTAAGATTTTTTAATAGAAATAATTTACAAATCTGTTTTACTTTCCAGAGCCAGTTGATATATATATATATATATATATATATATATATAAAGGTTTTGCCTGGAATACCCCTTTAAGGCTGGGGTCATGCATAGTATTTTGGTCAGTGAGTAAAACCTGGGGTGACTCCAGGTCTGGTGGGTAAGGTATGCTGGCGTTGGTGACTTAGATGTTAATTTGGTGTATTACTACCGTGCTCCATAGTGGTGCGGGTTACAGTGGAGACCTAGTGTGTGGGTTAAATCCCCCTTTACGTGTGTTTCCCCTGTTTTCCCCTCCTATTTTATCACCTTGATTTCATCTACTTGTAGTCACCCACGCCACCTTTTCCTTCCTGTATGGATTGCCCCAGTATGGATTTATAGGAGTCAAATATGTTATTATCTCTTCTTTATAGTGAGCACCATAGTCACATTGTTTAATTTACGTATGCTACGTATTTATGTAGCTTGATGGATACCAATGTGCAATATACTGCTCACTTTTGATATTATTGTTTCCCTATTATTTATCCAACACTAGGGCACTTTTTGCAGTCTGACTGTTTGAGCCATCTTTTAATTGTTTTAATGTGTATATTTAATTCAATAAAATTTGTTACATTTTGGTATAATTTGGCTTTGGTGTCATTTTGTAGGTTTGGCTACAGAGAATAAAACATCATGGGAAGATTTGTACTTTTGGGAAAATGTGTATTTTTTTAAGTTTAGACCCACTCCTGCTTTTGGCTTACAAATACTGATGCCAAATACTGAGCAATATTCTTCCATGTGAAACCAGTGCATTCAGAAAGTGTTTAAACCCTTTTACTTACAAAGTGCTGGCCTGGAGGTTGGCTCAGGTGTTACTGGAATTGGTGGGTGAGGTGCAGAATGTGTTTTGTTCCAGGGCGATCCATCTAGACCAACTTGCTCTGCACCTTCTTCAATCTGCATTTAGCAGGAAATTCACTCCACTCCAGCCTCGACGCTATGAAGGCATTTGACAGGGTGAAGTGAAGGTTTATGTGGTGTACATTGAAAAGAATGGGAATCAGTAAGGGATTTATACACTGGATTAGATTATTATAAAGTTCACCAAATGCAAAAATTTCCATTAATGGGGAACTATGGCAAGCCTTCCCACTTACTAGAGGAACCCAACAAGGCTGCCCATTGTCACCACTATTATTTGTGCTGTTCAGTGAACCCCTGGCAAATTTATTCAGGATCACTAGTGATATTAGGGGGTTTGGTTAGGGTAGGAAGTCAAGAAAAGCTGCTATTGTATGCAGATGATCTGCTTTTGTTCTTAGAAAATGCCGAAACGATGCTTCCTAGAGTTATGAATATAGTCAACTGTTCGGTAAAATGTCCAGATTGAGAATTAACTGGGCAAAATCATCACTAATGCCAGTGAGTACAGGACAATCCCCTAGAGCTCAAGGTGTGAGGAAGTTGAGGGAAGATGAACATATAAATTGTTTAAGGATTAGAGTGGGTCGGCAAGTGGAAACCTTCATTCAACTGAATCTTAAACCTCTAATAAATAAGATAAAAAAGCAGATGTGTGGATTAAATTGCCACTATCAATTGCTGACAGGGTTGCCCTAATTCAGTGGTTCTCAACCTTTTTTTTGCCTGAGTACCCCTTGATAGCCCATTCCCAAAAAATTGAAGGGGAGGAAAGCTGTGTTCCGCTGAGCGGGGCATTAACTATCTTGTTGTCCGGCTATGAAGCATAAGGTGGAGCGCATACCTGCAGTGGCAGGGAGCCGTAACAGTCGGCTTCACTGCGCGCACACCATGTGGAGTCCGCGTCTGACGACATATCCAGTCGTCGATGGGACGCATCAGTGTGCTGCACTCCCGTCTGATGCCACTAGTGGCCGTGGCTTGGATACAATGAACGCTCATTCTGGTGCTCCGGCGATCTCCGGCGGTTTCATCACTAGGCAGTTATGTTTAATAAGTTAAGTGTTAGCCAAATGTATGACTTCACTTAGAAGCGAGGTGAGTGGAATGTAAAGGCTCAATAGAATTTTGACTCTCTGCAATCACATACACAATATGATAAAGATATATATGTGGCAGCTAGATGAAAAGATGTAGGGCTGAAACATCATTCAAAATAGATGATACAGATGATGGATAGCCTATATAGAGGGGTGACAAGTGGCTGCATGATATTGAAGTGAGGAAACACGTCAGTGTGCCCTAATATTAATGAGAGGGGCACTATTTACGATAGTTAGTGATGTAGACCCCTTACATCAATAAAATGAAATCCCTACAGAAACGGACTAAAGGTAATAAATAGAATAAACAAAAACATATAATGTAAAAGAACAGCGACAAAAAGTAAAGAAAGCAAATGGTTCACAATCTCAATTGGGCCGAGGACACCCTAAAGTGGAATTGGGAGAGGGATAATATTTCTAGGGCCTAAAAGACCTATGAAGCCCTAACTATAATAGTCCCTAAACTAGGCTGCATGATCAGCCCTAATAAGGGCGGTCCCGCTCCCAAACCTCCTTAAGAACTGGCAAGCCCTATCTCATGATGGTGACTAACTCAGAAGGCCAGCTACAGCCTTCACTCAACTACTTAAATGTCACAATTACCGGGAGACCATTAACCCAAAAAAATAATGATGTTATAGAAAGCAGGCAAAACTAAGATGTTCATTGAGACCTAAGGGGTGTACCAAGGTGGTATATCCAACGACTCTCTTACTGTAATAACAGACAATCAATGTCCCCCCCTGTCAGGCCCAAGGCCTGATTATGGAATCATACATGTGTATTATAATTGTATTTGTGTATAATGTATAATCTAAGGCACGGGTGAGGGTTCATTCGGACTGTGTATTTGTTTTTGTGAATTCCATTTTTATTGGGGGGTTTGTCTGTCTATCTGTGTTATACCTCCTTTGGAGTCAGGCACTCTGGTCATCATAAAACAAACTTGTGTGGGTCAGATGAATTCCCTTTTCCCTCTAAAAAAGTCACTATAAAACTGAGTTGCTGGACTAACCTTTGTGCAAGCCTTTGGCAAAAGCTGACAAGACATCCTAAATTACAACTGGACTCTCACTCACAAGGAATGCTATACCATCATGCTATAATGACTTTCTTTTTGTTTTCTGAACTTGTCTTGCTGAACTCTTTCATATATTTTTGTACCTCTATGTCATTTGTTTATTTTATACGTAGCACTGTGATACCTTTTTCAGATTAAATGTTTCATTAATCAGCTCTGGTCTTTGACCTCTAAATATAGGAGCTCACCTTTCTGAAGGAAGCTCTGCTGAAAAACGTTTATCAAAGGGTTCATTTGGTGACTTGCTGGGACTAGTAGTGGATACCCAGAGGTCTGGAGGCTTTAACCCTTGCACCATCCCACTCTCTCTAGCGTCTTGGCTGGACCAATAGGGTGTGATCATGGCAACTGGTGGCAGCGTCGGGATATATTTAGAGATTTTTAGTGCTTGCTGGATTTTACCTGTAAGGAAATCTTAGCACTAAAATAAATTGCATACATATTCTTGAGTGTAAATTCCAAAGACAGAGTTCAGTGCTGGTTTAAAAGACATACAAAAAGAGTGCAAGACAGTTCTGCCCTCCCCATCTCCTGTTTTTCCTACTCTGTTTCATCTCAGAAATATGGAGGCATATCGCAAGCAGTCCAAGCCTGCACTGGAGCTAATGTGCCAAGAAAAGGAGATCCCTACTGCGGGAAAGAACAAGGAACAACTTATTGCTGATCTTGGGGAGTTTGATGCCCGTGCAGCCGAGCTGAGTGACATGAGACAAAGTCCTACAGCTGGAACTGCCATCCAAGGACTGATATTTCTTGGGCAACGCAGCAACATTTCTCCCTATCAAGACAGTACTCCACATGAGGCCTTGGACTTATATGCGGACTGCCTTACAACACCTTGGAAATGTGGATGCTAATATGAATCTCTAACTGCTTGTCCAGTACCAAACTGCAGAGGGAGAAGCACAGGCACGAGCCGCAGAGGGAGAGGCACGAGCCGCAGAGAGAGGCGGCAGAAAGAGAGGCCCAGCGGAGGCATGAACTGGAGGTTCTGAGGCTGAGAGGGGATGTTTTATCTGCACGTAGTGATGTGCAGGATCAAGGAGACCACAAACCTCACTTGAAACATTTCCTCATGTTTGATAAAGATGGTGATCTGGAGGTGTTCCTGAGGGGATTTGAAAAGGTTTGCTGGCAGTTAGATCTACTTAAGGAACAGTGGGGGCAATATCTAACCCCACGGTTGAGAGGGAAAGCTCTGGATGTGTTTGCTTCTCTTCCCTCTGAAAGTGACCAGGACTATGAGACAATAAAATCTGCCCTGCTACACAGTTCTAATCTGACTCCAGAGGCTTATTGGAAAAGATTTCGGGCTTTGCAACAAAGCTCCACAGAAAGCTGCACTAAACATGCAGGCCAGCTAAGGACTGCATTCAGGCAATGGACTTGGGGCCTCCAGCTATACCCAGCAGCACAGGGAAACAATTTATTCTTGCTGTAGTGGATTATGCAACCAAGTACCCTGAGGCTGTTGCCTTATCCTCCGTTCGGGCAGATAAGGTGGCAGATGCACTGATCAGTATATTGTGCAGGGTTGGGTTCCCCAGAGAAATGCTCACTGATCAGGGCGCACAGTTCATGTCCAATCTCATGCAAACTCTCTTTAAGAAGGGTAATGTACAGAACTTGGTAGCAACCCCATACCACCCCCAAACAAATGGTCTCGGCGAGAGGTTCAATGGGACCTTCAAACAAATGCTGAAAATCTTTGTAGAATCAGAGGGAAGAGACTGGGAAAAGTATTTACCCCATCTTTTATTCGCTTACAGGGAGGGACCCCAAGAGTTTGGGTTTCTCGCCCTTTGAATTATTGTATGGTCGCAAAGTGCGGGGACCCCTAGATTTAGCTAGGGGGGAATGGGAAGGGAAGCTACATCCCCCTGAGACTTCTGTTGTGGAGTATGTTCTGAGATTTAGGGACAGGATGTAGGCATTGGCTGGGCTGGTTTATTACAACCTCACAGCAGCACAGTCCAGGAAGAGATACTAGTATGATGGCAATGCAAAGGACCAGGTCTATGAAGTGGGACAGAAGGTAATGGTTCTGAACCCCATCAGGCAGAATAAGTTGCAGGCTGCCTGGGAGGGTCCCTTCCCCATTTTACAGCACCTATTACCCACCACATTTGCTTTTGCCCTTGATGACAAAGATCAGAGGCAGAGACAGTACCACATTTATATGTTAAAGGCAAACTATGACCCTAAGGAAGTGATACTCAGTGTGTGCAGTGTACCAGAGGAAGGTCTGGGTAGTGATCCCTTACTGAACCTAATGGAGGAAGCTAAGAGCCAAGGATCCCTTCAGGATGTGGAGATCAATCCACAGCTCTCAGAGGAAAGAAAGAAGCAGGGCTTACCATAAAACCAGAAAAGTGTCAAGTTGGCATGACAGACGTTCAGTATCTGGGTAGGAGGAGCGTCCCTACGTCCTGAGCCCAGTAAGATGGAGTCAATTATGGCCTGGCAAATTCCTAAGACCAAAAAGCACGTCATGTCCTTTTTGGGGACCGCAGGGTATTATCATAGATTTATCCCAGACTATAGTAAGATAGCATAACCTCTGACAGACTTGAGAAAGAAGAAGGCATACAAGCAAATTACCTGGACTGTGGATTGTGGTAGGTCCTTCATTGCCCTAAAGACAGCATTGTCCAACTCTACGGTCCGTCAGGCCCCTGATTCCAGTAGGAGGTTTGTGGTACAAACATATGCTACCAATTTTGGGCTAGGGGCTGTTCTTAGCCAAGTAAACTCCAATGGAGAAGAACACCCTATACCCTACCCTAGTAGGAAGCTATTACCTAGAAAAGTAGCCTATGCGGTACTAGAGAAGGAATGTCTAGCTGTGGACTGGGCTTTGCAAAAATTACAGCAATACCTGTATGGCAGGGATTTTATTGTCACAACTGATCACAACCCTCTACATTGGTTGGACAGAGTGTCAGTTAACAAGGGCAAACTGCTTCGCTGGAGTCTTATCCTCCAACAATACTGTCCAACACAGGAAAGGAAGCCTGCATCAAAATGCAGATGGATTATCATATCAGGGAGAGATAGATGGTTAATGGAGACAGATCTATCAGCCTGGAGAGGCAAGATCAGAATTTGTGTATAATGTATAATATAAGGCATAGGTGAGGGTTTATTCTGACTGTGTATTTGTTTTTGTGTATTCCAAATTTATTGGGGGTCTGCCTGTGTTATACCTCCTTTGAAGTCAGGTACTCTTGCCATCATGTGTGACAAGACATCCTAAGTTACAGCTGAACTCTCACTCACAAGGGACTGCTATACCATTATGCTGTAAGGACTTTCTTTTTGTTTTCTAAACTTGTCTTGCTGAACTCTTTTATATATTTTTGTACCTCTATGTCATTTTAAGATTAAATGTTTAAATGATTAAATGTTTAATTGATCAGCTCTGGTCTTTGATCTTGAAATATAGGAGCTCACCTTTCTGAAGGAAGCTCTGGTGAACCACGTTTATCAAAGGGTTAATTTGGTGACTTGCTGGGACTAGTAGTGGATACCCAGAGGTCTGGTGGCTTTAACCCTTGCACCATCACACTCTCTGTAGCATCTTGGCTGGACCAATAGGATGTGATCGTGACACCCCCTCTAACAGATGGTATAATGCTTTTGATGTCAATGAATTTAAGGCCTTTGCTGTTGCCTGCATGGACTTGGTTAACATGCCTAGCTACAGGAGTATCATGGCCATGTCTGATGTCCCCAAGGTGTTCCAATATACATTTTTTAAATTCTCTAATAGTCTTGCCAATATACCTAAGATCGCATTCACAAATCGCCATGTAAATAACATAGTGGGTGTTACAGTTAATAAATTATTGGATTTTAACCCGGGTACCACTGGGGACATTAGAGAAATGATCGGTTGAGATGATGTCGATTTCGGTAAGAGGTTATAATCATTGTTATATAGAATTATATGAATATGTACATTTGTTATGGAAGATAAAGAGCTTATAATAAAAAAAATAATAACCTTCTACCAATCTACTAAATGCCTTTTTCTCTACTGGAAAATCCAATGTCAGATGGAATGAGCATGAGATGAGATGATGTCAATTTTCCAGCAAATCTCATCTCATCTCATCTCACCCAACCAGATGTGCGGCAATGCCTTATTAACTTTAAAACATAGAAATCACTGGGCCCAGGTGGTATCCATCCCAAAGTTTTGCAGGAATTAGGCAGCATGCAAGATTCTATAAAGACAGGCATTATTCTACAGGAATAACGCTTAGAAAATGTGGTAACAATATTAAAAAAGGGGTCAAAATGGGATCTTGGAAACTATAGGCCTGTAAGTTTAACATCTGTTGTGGAAAAGATTTTTGAAGGGTTTTGAGATATTATATTCTGTCAGTTATAGATTGAACGGGGGTGAAGCTGTGGATGTTGTATATCTGGACTTTTCAAAGGCATTTGATACTGTGTTACACAAAAGGTTACTATATAAAATGAGGATGCTGGGACTGGGGGAGGATATATGTAAATAGGTTAGCAACTGGTTCGGTGATAGAAGGCAGAGGACAGGTATCAATGGAACTTGCTCTGGTTGGATGACAGTTACAAGTGGGGTACCGCAGAGGTCAGTACTGGGTCCCCTTCTTTTCAACCTGTATATTAATGACCTTGTAGAGGGATAACAAAAGTAGAATTTCTATATTTGCAGATTATACTAAACTGGGTAAGTTGATCATAGAGGATAACATAATATTACATAAGGATCTAGAGAAGCTGGAGGCTTGGGCACAGACGTGGCAAATTAGGTTTAATGTGGATTAATGTTAGGATATGCATTTGGGCCAAAAAAAACAGAATGTACAATTATGTGCTCAATAATAAAACATTAGGTAAAACTTCTTCCAACAGTAAAATAGAGTGACCAGTGCCAGGCAGCTGCTGCCAAAGTTAGTGCAATCATGGAATGTAACAAGAGAGGCATAGAGGCATGTGACAGGAACAATGTTTTGCCTGTATAAATCTTTAGTCTGACCAAATATGGAGTATTGTGCCCCATTTTGGGCACTTTTATATAAGAAAGACATAGCAGAACTGGAGAGGGTGCAGAGAAGGGTGACAAAGACAATTAATGGTATGTGAGGATTACAGGACCAAGATAGGTGATCAAGCTTGGGGTTATAAAGTTTGGAGAAAAGACGTCTTAGGGGTGATTTAATCACAATGTACAAATATATGAATGGACAATACAGAGATCTTTCTAGTGATCTCTTTGTACCTAGGCCAGTAACCATGGCAAAGGGGCATCCTCTAAGTCTAAAAAAGGTTTCATAATCACAGACAGGGATTCTTTACTGTAAGAGCAGTGAGACTATGGAACTCTCTGCCACATGATGTTGTGATGTCTGACTCAATAAACAAGTTCAAGGAGGACCTGGATTTTCTTTTGGAAAAATATAATATTAAAAGTTATGGAAACTAGATTTGGACTGAAATTCTTGCTTGTTTTGTAGAAAACATTAGAATTGTACTATTGACGTCATTCTCACCTACAAACATACATGTGTCAAGGCAGGAATATAATATTTCAAACAATATAAACTACTTTTCATGAAAAAAAAATTTTTTATTCCCTGGGACATGTAATTTTGCAGATGAATGCCCCAGTATTAAAAGATAATTGAAATAAATGGCCCTTTATAGGGGGACAAACTTTTTTAAAATACCCCTGGGTGCTTACACAGTAAAATATAACCCATACTCTCCTGATCTTTTTTCCCATCACTGTCATTGCAATGGCAGCATGCCCCAGTCCTCTCTGTTTCTTTTTGCTCCAAAATGACTTGCCAACCCTGCAGGAGCAGCCTGCTCAGGCAATCGGTGATACACCTCAGCTAGTAAAAAGTTCATCCCTGGACAAGCCCTTTATGTGATAAAAGATAGATTTTTAGTAGTTGTATGCAGTTTTTTGTGACATTTTATAGAATTTCACTGTGTTTGAATGACCTTTGTATGTATGTATAAGTTACATTTGTCCATTTCTTAATGCTAGAAGAATTGCTTTTTAAGTATAGAAAATGTAGTCATTAAAGGGGTTCTCCGGTGCTTACACATCTTTTCCCCTATCCAAAGGATAGGGGATAAGATGCCTGATCGCGGGAGTCCCGCCGCTGGGGACCGCGGCACCCCGTTTGTAATCAGTCCTCGGAGCGTGTTCGCTCCGGGTCTGATTACAGATGACCACCGGGCCGGCGGCGTGTGACGTCACGCCTCCGCCCCTGTGTGACATCACGCTCCGCCCCTCAATGCAAGCCTATGGGAGGGGGCGTTACAGCTATCACGCCCCCTCCCGTAGGCTTGCATTGAGGGGCGGAGTGTGACGTCACATAGGGGCGGAGGCGTGACGTCACACGCCGCCAGCCCGGTGGTCACCTGTAATCAGACCCGGAGCAAACACACTCCGTGGACTAATTACAAACGGGGTGCCGCATGCATGATCCCGGGGGTCCCCAGCGGAGGGACTCCCGCGATCAGGCATCTTATCCCCTCTCCTTTGAATAGGGGAAAAGATGCGTAAGCAATGGAGAACCCCTTTAACTGAGTCATTGTATTAAGTATCCCTTGTATGTGTTTTGCTACTAGTTTTCTTAGAGTGTGGGAGAACCCCTGACTTATGTCTAGTTAGTAAAACGGGTTACAAAGAATCAGTGAAAATTCTTGTGGTCTACCTTCTCATAGCACATAAATTACTTCCTGTAAGGCTAGGTTCACACTACGTAATTTCCACCTGCAATTCCACTTTGAAATTGCAGGCAGAAGTTCCGCTTACTAAATATTTCAGGCGGAAATACTCGCGGAACACATTGCAGTCTATTGGAGACTGCAGTGTCCGCGTGGTCCTAGCGTTGACTGATTCAGTCAGCGCTGGCCGCTCTCGGAATCTTCGAACGGAAATTTTCTGCCCAGAGAGTCCGCAGTGTGAACCTAGCCTAAGGCTAAATAGATTCTGTGAAATCTTCTTCCACAGTCTGAACCATAGTAAAGACCATACTGTATATTATATTTATATCTGTTCTGCTTTGCACCAGAATTGAAAAAAAAAAAAAAAAAACTAATTCTCCATTTTACTAAGAAAAACTGAAGAAGGGGCATGGTGCTGTGAAAGGGGGCGTGGTCACCGAAAAGGGACAAGTTCCTGACATTTTTACAAAAACCCAGCATATTTACTAAGGTTTCCACAGAAAATGTAGGGGATGTGAGCCGAGGAAAACCCGACAGATCAGAGCATGTGTAAAAAAAGCAAAATGTAGGGAAAAGTGCAAAATGTAGGGAAACCTTAGTAAATACCGGGGAAGATAAATTATAGGGAATTAAAACCCACAAAGAAACCTACATTCCGCGCTTAGTAAATCAGGGCCAATATCCATGGAATTTTTTTTAAAGATATTGCCACTAAACTCAAAAACTCCTGCAGCAATTTTTGTGGATCCATGAACATATTTGGTCAAATCCCTCTGCTTAAACTCCAGGCTTAAAGGAGTACTCCGCTGCTCAGCATTTGGAACAAACTGTTCCGAACGCTGGAGCCAGCCCCGGGAGCTTAAGACGCCATGAGGGGCGGGGCTATGACATCACAAGCTCCCAGCACTGGCTCCAACTTTCCAAACGCTGAGCAGCAGTGTACCCCTTTAATTCTACTTTGGAGTTAAGGCTTACATGGGTGCTCAGCTTATACAGCAGGGCACAGAACCTTTAAAAGGGAACCAATCATAAGATTTTACCCTATATAACGCTTGGCAAAGCGTTATATAGGGTAAAATCTTTATTTTCACCATTCTCGGGGGACGCTGCTGCCCCCAGGGATGGTGAAGATATGAAGTTATAAACTAGTCACCGCCGCCACCGTAAGTAGTCACCTGGGCGGGGAGCTCTTCTCACCAACTCCCGTTCTTCGGCTGGGAGCGACGCCCCCTCCGCTTGATTGACGGGCAGCGTCATCGCTCTGCTCCGTCTGTTCAGTGAGCGGAACAATGACGCGGCCCATCAATCAAGCGGAAGGGGCGCCGCTCCCGGCCGAAGATCGGGAGTTGGTGAGAAGAGCTCCCCGCCCAGGTGACTACTTACGGCGGCGGCGGTGACTAGTTTAGAACTTCATATCTTCACCATCTCTGGGGGCAGGAGCGTCCCCCAGGGATGGTGAGGACAACAATTTTACCCTATATAACGCTTTGCCAAGCATTATATAGGGTAAAATCTGATGATTGGTTCCCTTTAACACTCCTTTAGTATGGAGCTATACAGCCTCCATCAGGGCCTTATGTACTATGTTTTATTTGTTTTATTTTATAATAAATTTTATACTAAACATCCTGTATCATTATTGAACCTCTCTGCTAAAAGTAATAAATTACAGACTAAAAAGATGGCAAAAAAACAGGGTGAATAGTTTCATAAACGACTTGGATTGTAAAAAAGTTTAAAATCATGTTCACTTTCGGGAAAATAAGCTGAAAATTGTTGACAAAACAGGAAAATTACAAAGAATAGCAATAATAAGCAAAATTAAATCTATTTCCCCATTCACCTAAATTTACATAGAACTCCACAAGTACATGAGGCCCATAGAGTCCGATGGAGGATTCCATGATTTTGCTTTGTCTGATTTGTACAGAAAATAAATTTGGTTTCAAATCAAAGTCATACCAAGGTTAGGGTTATGTATAAAGATATAATCGAAATATAATGCTCATCTCTTTGTCCATTTATTCTCAAACCATTTAATAGCGTTATGGTAACAGGTGGGAAAAATCACAATCACGTGGAAAGATGACTCAGAAAAGGTGTGGGCAGGAACAAAAATGTGTGGCATTTCACCTTTACACTTGGGCTACAGTATCAATGGTTGCTAATATTGCTCAATAGTACTGTACCAATGAGAATGCATCCTGTGGAGCCGCATTTTTTATTTAAAAAAAGGAGTTCTAGAAAAATACTCTATAATATTAAATTATTATTCAAACTGTGCACATAGGCTAAGGTTAACGTAGACATACAGGGTGAGTTAAAAAGGGGACTGTGCAAAATTATAGCCTCGGTATCCAAACTTGAGAGAACGTAACACAAATTTATTATCATAAATGACACAGCATCTATCTAAATTTTATCTATATACCTTCTGTGAGGCCTTGATGTAGACCCACAGAAAGAAGATGTTATATCTGGCGATCATGGAGGCAAGCGTAACTTTTTTTTTATTTTTTTTAACCAAATTTACCATTACCATGATATTTTTCTCTTTGTCTAAATATAGCTATGACAGGTTCTGATGAGTGGGTTTTAATGACTCCATTTAGGGTAAATAAAACTTTTTAATTTACTCTTTTTAGTAAGAATAGAAAAAAAAGGCAATTGTAGCTTTTATTTAGCATTTTTAGTTTTGTGCCTTCCACTTCAATTTAAACAACATGTTACATTTCAGACAGAAGTACAGTCTTCAATGTTCTCTATGGGATGTTCCGGACAGAAAATAGCAAAGGGGGGGGGGGGGGGGGGATAGTAAATGAAGAGAAAAAGTGAATGAAAAGAAAAAGTAAATAAGGAAAAAGAGAAATGAAAATGTGATAGGACCAAAAGTAACACAATACATTATTTAATAACTATTAAAATATATAACAAGGAAGATGTAGCAGGGCCCTTATGGCTCTCCCTAAACATTATATATATAATATAAGATATTAGGCATATAAGACATGAATAATGATGAATAATATGACCAGTGTGAAAAAAGCATATCAAAATCTATAAGTCAAATAATAATATCTCAGTTCTTTATAAAAAATGGCAACAGAGTATTCTGTAAGGGAAGTCCTGTAAACAAAACTTCTGTTGACAAAAACAATATCGCTATTGTGTAGCACAGAGACAGTTTCAGCTGAGCGCGCCAGGACAGGAAAAAGGCGCTCAGTTTGAATGCTAACCAGTAATCCAGATGCTCTGTGTTGGTATCACGTAAGTCACTGTAGGGCAAAGTCAGGATACTCTGGGCTCATCTCTCATTAGTCACTGTAGGACTAAATCCCACTGTGTGTAGTCCACTAGACGCGTTTCAGGAGGCTCCTCCTTTCTTCAGTAGCTAGGTTCTGCTGGGAATAGTGGTCCTTATATATCATAAAAAATCTAATGGTCCAATCAGAAGGCAGAGTGAGTTTCAGGAGTAAACTAGAAGGAACAAGGTGGAGATAGATCAGTGATGAGTGGGGAAATAAAGAAAGAGAGAAATGAAGGAGTAAAGGGAATTGTCCACAGCAGGAGATTTGTTACATTGCGTCATTATTGGTAAAACAAGGTAACACCTATGTGTTACATTAAGTGAAAATTTTGTTTGAAGAAGACTGTATAGTGTTTTGGAGAATGCATTTGGTTATGTTGAGGAGAATACTAATAAATAAATAAATAAAGTTAAAAATAATCAATATGAATAAAATAAAAGAAATAAATAAAATAAAAAATAATAAAAATAAAAATAATGACGATAGTACTAATAATGAAAATATTAAAGAATGAAAATAAAAATAACAGCTAAAAATAAATAAAAATTAAGATAAAAGTAAAAAGTAATACATAAGAAGTGGCAGACACTCTGTGAATAAACATACTTAAATTAATGATGATGGTGGTAAGAACGGTTGCTATGGATATATTAAGAATAAAAAATATGATTTAAAAAATGTATATATTCGTGTAGGGCCAAAAAAGGTGGAAATTGCTGTATTTAAGATAAAATAGATAAATATAAAAAGAGGAATAGAAGGATGACTTATGTAGAACGGGGCCAGAGGGATTCAGGGTTAGGGAACGTATGGGCCCTGATAACAGCCTGGCTCCGTACCTGGCATGGCTCCGGAAGCCCCTTGGAAATTATAGGAAGCCGAATAATTCACATCCTGCGTTTAACACTTTAGGTTCGATACTTTCTAAGTCATAAATCTTTCTTGTCTTGGCTCTCAACATCTATACTATATAGTCACCCCCTCAATTCCTCTTCACTACTTGTATCGCAGTAAATTTTAGTCTGGAGCTGATGTGACATTTTGAAAAATCTGCAGCCAGTGGGTGTTTCAACAGTCCTTTCCTGATATTATACACATGCTCTGCTATTCTCGTCTTCAGTTGTCTTTTTGTCCTCCCAATATACTGACTCCAGAAGCATCAGCAGCTTCAAATATCTGTTTGCTGCAATGTAATGGTATTTTAGCAGCTGCTCTCTTGATCCGATGCATGGATCTGGCAGAAATCTTCCTCAATGTGCCTTAATCTGCAAGAATCTGTGCTCTGAATCAGCCACAAATGTCTTAATAGTGTGATGATCACGCTTAAGTTTTCATGAAATGTCTAATGTTTTCATACTTCGTCCAAGGCATTGTACTATTTCACTCTTTTTGGCAGCAGAGAGATCCTTTTTCTTCCCCATATTGCTTGAAAATGGTGCACCCACACCCATCTTTAGTAGTTTTTCCTTAACCCCTTAAGGACCATGGAAGTACGCGTACGTCTAAGCACCCTGGAAGGACCAAGGACGTACGTCCGTGGGAATTTCGGTCCCTGCTGTGCGCTGGGCGGGGACCGGACCGGGGTGACTGCTGATGACCCCTCCCCCCCCCTTGTCGGCGATCGGCGCAAATCGCAAGTGAATTCACACTTGCAATTTGCGCGATTCCGGGTCATTACGGGTCTATGGTGACCCGGTGAACCGGAATATAAAGGGGATCGCGGTTGTCCAAGACACCCACGATCCCCCTAAAGGGATAGGAGTGAGGTGGCAGGGGTGCCACCCCTCCTATCCCTGCTATTGGTGGTCTAGACGCCACCACCAATAGCAGATAGGGCGCAGGGGGGTTAACTTTCATTTTCTCCGTCCTGCCCACCCACAATAGGCCGGGCAGAACGAAGAAACGAAGGGGACCGGCAACAGCTTGTTTTGCAACAGCTGGAGGGCTACAGTTTGAGACCACTATACAGTAGTATCTAAACTAAAGCCCTCCAGATCTTGCCAAACTACAACTCCTAGCATGCCCACACAACTGTTTGCTGTCTGGGAATGCTGGGATTTGTAGTTTTGCAACATCTGGAGGGCCACAGTTTGCAGTGGTCTCTATACTGTAGCTCTCCAGATGTTGCAAAACTGCAAATCCCAGCATGCTGGGAGTTGTAGTTGCGATCCCTCCAGCTGTTGCATAACTGCATCTCCCAGCATGCCCTTCGGCGATCAGTACATGCTGGAAGTTGTAGTTTTGCAACAGCTGGAAGCACACTGGTTGGAAAATACTGAGTTGGATAACAGAACCTAACTGAAGGTTTTCCGACCAGTGTGCCTCCAGCTGTTGCAAAAGTAAAACTCCCAGCATGCTTGGTCTGTCAGTACATGCTGGGAGTTGTAGTTTTGAAACAGCTGGAAGTTTGCCCCCCCCCCCCCTCCATGTAAATGTACAGGGTACATTCACACGGGCAGGTTTACAGTGAGTTTCCTGCTTCAAGTATGAGCTGCAGCGCAAACTCCTAGCAGGGAACTGTAAACCTCCCACAGTGCGAATGTACCCTAAAAACACTACTACACTAACAAATAATAAAGGGTAAAACACTAAATATACACCCCCTTACACTGTCCCCCCCCCCCCCCAATAAAAATGAAAAGCGTATTGTACGGCAGTGTTTCCAAAACGGAGCCGCCAGCTGTTGCAAAACAACAACTCCCAGCATTTCTGGACAGCCACTGACTGTCCAGGCATGCTGGGAGTTTAGCAACAGCTGGAGGCACCCTGTTTGGGAATCACTGGCGTAGAATACCCCTATATCCACCCCTTTGCAATCCCTAATTTAGTCCTCAAATGCGCATGGCGCTCTCTCACTTCAGAGCCCTGTCGTATTTCAAGGAAACAGCTTAGGGCAACATATGGGGTATTTCCGTACTCGGGAGAAATTACACTACAAATTTTGGGGGGCTTTTTCTCCTTTTACCCCTAATGAAAAGGAAAAGTTGGGGTCTACACCAGCCTGTTAGTGTAAAAAAAATATTTTACACTAACATGCTGGTGTTGCCCTTTACTTTTTATTTTCATAAGAGGTAAGAGGATAAAAAGACCCCCAAAATTTGTAACGCAATTTCTCCTGAGTACGGAAATACCCCATATGTGGGCGTAAAATGCTCTGCGGGCACACAACAAGGCTCAGGAGTGAGAGCGCACTATGTACACTTGAGGCCTAAATTGGTGATTTGCACAGGGGTGGCTGTTTAACAGCGGTTATGACATAAACGCAAAAAAATTTATACCGACATGTGACCCCATTTTGGAAACTACACCCCTCATGGAATGTAACAAGGGGTATATTGAGCCTTAACACCCCACAGGTGTGGGAAAATGAAAAGATGGGAAAATGAAAAAAATTAATTTTTTTCACTAAAATGATGGTGTTACCCTAAATTTTTCATTTTCACAAGGGAAAATAAGAAAAAAGCCCCCCAAAATTTGTAACTCCATTTCTTCTGAGTAAGAAAATACCCCATATGTGTATGTAAAGTGCTCTACTGGCGAACTACAATGCTCAGAAGAGAAGGAGCGCCATTGGGATTTTGAAGAGAAAATTTGTCCGGAATTGAAGGCCTTGTGTGTTTACAAAGTCCCCATAGTGCCAGAACAATTGACCCCCCAACACGTGACCCCATTTTGGAAACTACACCCCTCATGTAATGTAATAAGGGGTACAGTGAGCATTTACGCCCCACAGGAGTCTGAAAGATTTTTGGAACAGTGGTCCGTGAAAATGAAAAATGTAATTTTTCATTTGCTCAGCCCACTGTTCCAAAGGTCTGTCAAATGCCAGTGGGGTATAAATGCTCACTGCACCCCTTATTAAATTCTGAGAGGGGTGTAGTTTCCAAAATGGGGTCACATGTGGGGGGGATCCACTGTTCTGGCACCACGAGGGGCTTTGTAAACGCACATGGCGCCTGACTTCCATTCCAAACAAATTCACTCTTCAAAAGCTCAATGGCGCTCCTCCTCTTCTGAGCATTGTAGTTCGCCCACAGAGCGCTTGACGTCCACACATGGGGTATTTCCATACTCAGAAGAAATTGGGTTACAAATTTTTGGGGCAATTTTCTCCTATTACTCCTTGTAAAAATGTAAAATTTAGGGAAAAAACAGCATTTTAATGAAAACAAATTTTTTTTTCATTTACACATCCAACTTTAACAAAGAGTCGTGAAATACCTGTGAGGTGTTAAAGCACACTGTACCCCTTGTTACGTTCCTTGAGGGGTTTAGTTTCCAAAATAGTATGCCATGTGGGTATTTTTGCTGTTCTGGCAACAAAGGGGCTTCCTAAATGTGACATGCCCCCCAAAAACCATTTCAGCAAAATTTGCAAGCCAAATGTGACTCCTTCTCTTCTGAGCATTGTAGTTCGCCCGTAGAGCATTTTGCGTCCTAACATGGGGTATTTCCATACTTAGAAGAGATGGGGTTACAAATTTTGGAGGGCATTTTCTCCCATTACCCTTTCTAAAAAATGGTAAATTTGGGGGAAAAAACTGCACTTTAGTGAAAATGTTTTTTTTTCATTTACACATCCGACTTTAACGAAAAGTCGTCAAACACCTGTGGGATATTAAGGCTCCCCTTGTTACGTCCCTTGAGGGGTGTAGTTTCCAAAATGGTATGCCATGTGGGTTTTTTCTGCTGTTCTGGCACCACAGGGGCTTCCTAAATGTGACATGCCCCCCAAAAACCATTTCAGAAGAACTCACTCTCCAAAATCCCATTGTCGCTCCTTCCCTTCTGAGCCCTCTACTGCGCCCGCCGAACACTTGACATACACATATGTGGTATACAAATTTTGAGAGGATTTTTCTCCTTTTACCCCTTGTAAAAATTCAAAAACTAGGTCTACAAGAACATGTGAGTATAAAAAATGAACATTTTGAATTTTCTTCTTCACTTTGCTGCTATTCCTGTGAAACACCTAAAGGGTTAAAACACTTTCTGAATGTCATTTTGAATCATTTGAGGGGTGCAGTTTTTTTAATGGGGTAATTTGTGGGGTATTTCTAATAAGAAAGCCCTTAAAATCCACTTCAAACCTGAACTGTTTCATGAAAAATTCAGATTTTGAAAATTTTGTGAAAAATTGGAAAATTGCTGCTGAACTTTGAAGCCCTCTGATGTCTTCCAAAAGTAAAAACATGTCAACTTTATGATGCAAACATAAAGTAGACATATTGTATATGTGAATCAATATATAATTTATTTGGAATGTCTAATTTCCTTACAAGCAGAGACCTTCAAAGTTAGAAAAATGCAAAATTTTCTATTTTTTCATAACATTTTGGAATTTTTCCCCAAGAAATGATGCAAGTTTCGACAAAATTTTACCACTAACATAAAGTAGAATATGTCACAAAAAAACAATCTCGGAATCAGAATGAAAGGTAAAAGCATCCCAGGGTTATTAATGCTTAAAGTGAAAGTGGTCAGATGTGCAAAAAACGCTCTGGTCCTACAGTGAAAAATGGCCTGGCCCTTAAGGGGTTAAAGGGGTACTCCCGTGGAAAACTTTTTTTTAAATCAACTGGTGCCAGAAAGTTAAACAGATTTGTAAATTACTTCTATTAAAAAATCTTAATCCTTCCAGTACTTTTTAGGGGCTATATACTACAAAGGAAATGCTTATATTTTTAGATTTCTCTGATGTCATGACAACAGTGCTCTCTGCTGACCTCTGCTGTCCATTTTAGGAACTGCCCAGAGCAGCATATGTTTGCTATGGGGATTTTCTCCTGCTCTGGCCAGTTCCTAACTGGAAGGATTAAAGGAGTATTCCGCCCCTAGACATCCGCTGCTGGGGACCCCTGAGATCTCGGCTGCAGCACCCACCTGTACGGCTTCCGGCAACGCTGGAGGCTTCGAATCCCGACCACAATGGCGGAAGAGCGTGACGTCACGACTCCCCCCCCGTGTGATATCACGCTCCGCCCCCTCAATGCAAGTCTATAGGAGGGGACGTGACGGACCTCCCATAGACTTTCATTGAGAGGGTAGGGCATGACGTCACACGGGGCAGAGTCGTGACCTCATGCTCTTCCGCCATTGTGGCGGGATCCGAAGCCTCCGAAGCCAGCGTTGCTGGAAGCCGTACAGGTGGGTTCTGCTGCCGAGATCCCGGGGGTCCCCTTTGGATAGGGGATAAGATGTCTAGGGGCGGAGTACCCCTTTAATATTTTTTTTTATAGAAGTAATTTACAAATCTGTTTAACTTTCTGGGACAAGTTGATTTAAAAAAAAAAGTTTTCCACGGGAGTACCCCTTTAAAGGGGTTATCCACCATAATTTGAATTGGCCGAATCTATATTACAAATGGCTATTTCTGGCCTACAGAGAACCTCAATAGGGGTGTAGAACGCTTTGCTTTGTTCTAACACGCATATGGAGTATGATGAGATAGTGAAATAATACTGTAGATTACAGGCATCACTTTTAGAATCACTGCCACAGAGCAGCACAATGACAGAGCCTGGAAGTGGCATCAGTATGAGGAGACCATATAGTGGCTGAATGACACAGCGTGGAGGTGTTGACAGCATGAGGAGACCATATAGTGGCTGAATGACACAGCGTGAAGGTGTTGGCAGCATGAGGAGACCATATAGTGGCTGAATGGAATGACACAGCGTGGAGGTGTTGGCAGCATGATGAGACCATATAGTGGCTGAATGACACAGCATGGAGGTGTTGGCAGCATGAGGAGACCATATAGTGGCTGAATGACACAGCGTGGAGGTGTTGGAAGCATAAGGAGACCTTATAGTGGCTGAATGACACAGCGTGGAGGTGTTGGCAGCATGAGGAGACCATATACTGGCTGAATGACACAGCTTGGATGTGGCTGAAGCATGAGGAGACCATATTGAGGGAGATTTATCAAAACTTGTGTAGAACAAGAGCGGTGGAGTTGCCCGTAACAACCAATCAGCTCACTTCTTTCATTTTTAAAGAGGCCTATGAAAAATGAAACAAGCGATCTGATTGGTTGCTATAGGCAACTGCACCAATCTTCCTCTACACAGGTTTAGATAAATCTCCCCAATAGTGTCTGAATGGCACAGCCTGGAGTTGGCAGCAGGATGAGGAGACACTATGGCTTCACAATACCTAAGATTAAAAGATGAATTTTGAAATTTAAATTGAAGATTTAGGGTAGCTAGGGCTACCATAAAAAAATTTTTAGGCCCAGATGCAGGTCCAGCAGCATCAGTAAATCATATATTGTCTGAATGACGCAGCCTGGAGTTTGCTGAAGCATCAGGAGACCATATAGTGTCTAAATGGCACAGCCTGGAGTTGGCAGCAGCATGAGGAGACACTAGGGCTTCATAATACCTAAGATTAAAATTCAAATTTTGAAATTTAAATTGAAGATTTAGGGTAGCTAGTGCTACCATAAAAAAAAAATGTAGGCCCAGACCCAGGCCCAGTAGCATCAGTAAACCATATATTGTCTGAATGACACAGCCTGGAGTTGGCTGAAGCATCAGGAGACCATATAGTGTCTGAATGGCACAGCCTGGAGTTGGAGGCAGATGAGGATACAATAGGGCCTCACAATCTCTAAGAATAAAAGATGAATTTTTAAATTTCCATTGAAGATGTATGGTACCTAGTGCTACCATAAACATATATAGGTAATGTCCTAGGCCCAGCAGCATCACTAAAGCATGTAGTTGCTGAATGACACAGACCAGAGCTGGCAGCAGCATGAGTACACAAGAGGGCTTCACAACCCCTTAGATTAAATTATGAATTTAGAAATTTCCATTGAAGATGTATAGTACCTAGTGCTACCATACACATATATAGGTAATGTCCTAGGCCTAGCAGCATTACTAAAGCACGTAGTTGCAGAATGACACAGACTGGAGCTGGCTGAAACATCAGTAAAACATATATTGGATGAATGGCATAGCCTGGAGGTGGCTGAAGCATCTGTTAACCATATATTGGATTAATGGCACAGCCTGGATGTGGCTGAAGCATCTGTAAACCTTATATTGGATGAATGGCACAGTCGGAGGTGGCTGAAGCATGAGGAGACCATATAGTGTCTGAATGGCACAGCCTGGAGTTGGCTGAAGCATGAAGAGACCATATAATGTCTGAATGGCACAGCCTGGAGTTGGCAGAAGCATGAGGAGACCATTAAAATTTAAGATTTTGAAATTGAGGATTTTGAAATTGAAATTTTAACTCCCAACGTGTGGATACAAAGGACCAAATTTAACAAGGAGTCACATGTCCCATGGCAGCACAATGACAGAGCCTGGAGGTGGCATCAGTATGAGGATACCATATAGTGGCTGAATGACTGCCTGAAGTTTGTGGAAGCATGAAGAGACCCTATAGTGGCTGAATGGCACAGCCTGGAGTTCGCTGAAGCATGAGGAGACCATATAGTAGCTGAATGGCACAGCCTGGAGGTGGCTGATGTATAAGGATACCATAGAGTGGCTGAATGAGACAGTCTGGAGGTGGCAGCAGCAGTATTAGGAGTCCTGAAAGTGACCTTAATGCAGAGGAATTTCTGAAAATGGGGACTAGCACCTTAATTATGCAGCACAATGAGAGCATGGAGGTGGTAGCATCAGCATGAGGACACCATAGAGAAGCACAATTAGAGAGCCTGGAGGTGGCAGCATCAGCATGAAGAAACAGTAGAGCAGCACAATTATAGAGCCTGGAGGTATCAGCATCAACATGAGGAGACAATATGGCGGCACAATGACAGTGCCTGGAGATTGTAGCATCAGCATGAGGAAACCATATTGTGGCAAAATGAGAGAGCGTGGAGGCGGTATCATCAGCATGAGGAAACCATAGAGCAGCACAATGAGAGAGCCTGGAGGATGCAGCATCAGCATGAGGAGACCATAGAGCAGCACAATTAGAGAGCTTGAAGGTGGCAGCATCAGCATGAGAAGACCATATGGCAGCACAATGACAGAGCGTGGAGGAGGTAGCATTAGCATGAGGAGACCATAGAGCAGCACAATGAGAGAGCCTGGAGGTGGCAGCATCAGCATGAGACCATATGGCGGCACAATGACAGAGCCTGGAGGTGGTAGCATTAGCATGAGGAGACCAAAGAGCAACCCAATGACAGAGCCTTGAGGTGGCAGCAGCAGCATGAGGGCCATGCCAAGTGAGGGTTGAGTCTGAGGAACCCACCAACTGTTGACTGGGGGTGTCGGATGTCACTTGGGATGAAGTGGATGACCAAGTAATGGCTGCTGGGTTGCTGGTCGAGACACGACTGCTAGCTGACACCAGGAGCTATGACCTCTCGCTGCAACTCCGGCTGCCACATTCCCCTACTCTGCTGCGACCTCTGCCTGTGCCTGATGAATTTAGGCCTCTGCCACTCCACTGTGCACGTCCTGGCACTACTCTGCCTGACATACTTATTGCGTATATCAGGGGAGTATAGTACGCTTCACTGCGCTTAAAACAGTATTTGCCTAGAACAGCAGCAGGTGTGTACTATTAGCTGTCCTTTCACAGTATATAGGCCCTTGACAGATTAACAGGTACAAAATAGTACACTACTTAGATGTACATATGTGGTATGCATTTATGAGGGCAGAAAAATGCACTACAGTACACTTAAAAAAGTATCTGAGTACAACACCAGCCGGTGAGTACTTTTGCCTGTCCTTTCACAGTATGTAGGCCCTTGACAGATTAACAGGTACAAAATAGTACACTACTTAGATGTAGGTATGTGGTATGCACTTATGAATGCAGACAAATGCGCTACTGTACGTTTCAAAAATAATTTGTGTAAAACACCAGCCGGTGATTACTTTTGGCTGTCCTTTCACAGCATGTAAGACCTTCACATATTAACAGGCACAAAATAGTACACCACTTAGATGTAGGTATGTGATATGTATTTACGAGGGCAGAAAAATGGTGTACAGTACGCTTAAAAAAATTTATTTTAGTAAAACACCAGCTGGTGATTACTTTTAACAGGTACAAAATAGTAGACTACTTAGATGTAGGTATGTGATATGCACTTATGAGGGCAGAAAAATGTGGTACAGTACACTTAAAAAAAACATCTTTTAGTAAAACACCAGCTGGTTATTACTTTTGCCTGGACTTTCACAGTATCTAGGCCCTTGACAGATTAACAGGTACAAAATAGCAACTACTTAGATGTAGGTATGTGGTATGCACTTATTAGGACAGAAAAATGAGGTACAGTTCGCTTAAAAAAACATATTTTAGTAAAACACCAGCTGGTGATTACTTTGGCCTGGACTTTCACAGTATCTAGGCCCCTGACAGATTAACAGGTACAAAATAGTACACTACTTGATGTAGGTATGTGGTATGCACTTATGAGGGCAGAAAAATGCGGTACAGTACGCTTTAAAAAAATTATTTTAGTAAAACACCAGCTGGTGAATACTTTTGCCTGGACTTTCGCAGTATGCAGGCCCTTGACAGATTAACAGGTACAAAATAGTACACTACTTAGATGTAGGTATGTGGTATGCACTTATGAGGGCAGAAAAATGGGGTACAGTACGCTTAAATTTTTTTTAATTTTTGCACAACACCAGCAGAACACAACAGTGCTGCAGCACTAAAAAGCTGTGTACTAAACACAAAATTGCACTCTGTCAAAGACTATTAGGAATGGACTGCTGTGTATTATACCATCTACAGACTAGTATAACCAGCAGATGATTTGTTGTGGAACAAAGACACAAAATTGCGCAGCTTGTTGAAATGTATGAGGCAACACACAGCTCTCTGCCCCTCTCTGTAATGCAATGCTGAAGAAAGTGACTGGGAGGTTAATGGCTGCTGTAAAACACTGGTCTCTGTCCACCAGAACGCTGATGGGACTAGGATGTGAAACGCTGCTGGAATGAGTTTTCCTGTGTAACACACACACACAACGATGTCCGTCCTTTCTGTATGCAGTGTAATGAATGATATGACGAGCCGCAAAATGGCTGCTGAATATAGAGGGTTGTGACATCACAGGGGTGATAGGCTGCATCCTGCATGTGATTCAGGGTCATCCTGCCTACTTCCCTTCCCGCCTTCCCAGTGTTCCTTGCCCCATGTACTGACATGTGGATTTGCCATTTTATATGCCCTGGAGCCTGGACTGCAGTAAAGGGAGATTAATGAAGTGATTTGCGCGATAGAATAGGGGCGATATTCGCATTCGTTGTGAATCAAATATTTCATGAAATTTGTAACGAATTCGGGTTCGTCAGCTTCAATTCGCTTATCTCTAAAGGTGATTTTACATAGTTAGTACGGTCGAAAAAAGACATATGTCCATCAAGTTCAACCAGGGAATTAAGGGGTAGGGGTGTGGCGCGATATTGGGGAAGGGATGAGATTTTATATTTCTTCATAAGCATTAATCTTATTTTGTTCCAGGAATGTATCTAATCCTGTTTTAAAGCTGTTAGTTGTTCCTGCTGTGACCAGTTCCTGAGGTAGACCGTTCCATAAATTCACAGTCCTCACGGTAAAGAAGGCGTGTCGCCCCTTGAGACTAAACTTTTTTTTCTCCAGACGGAGGGAGTGCCCCCTCGTCCTTTGGGGGGGTTTAACCTGGAACAGTTTTTCTCCATATTTTTTGTATGGGCCATTAATATACTTATATACGTTTATCATATCCCCCCTTAAACGTCTCTTCTCAAGACTAAACAATTGTAACTCCTTTAATCGCTCCTCATAGCTAAGATGTTCCATGCCCCATATTAGTTTAGTCGCGCGTCTCTGCACCCTTTCCAACTCCGCAGTGTCCCTTTTATGGACAGGTGACCAAAACTGAACAGCATATTCCAGGTGAGGCCGTACCAATGCTTTATAAAGGGGGAGTATTATGTCCCTGTCCCTTGAGTCCATGCCTCTTTTGATACATGACAATATCCTGCCGGCTTTGGAAGCAGCAGCCTGACATTGCATGCTATTCTGTAGTCTGTGATCTACAAGTACACCCAGATCCTTCTCTACCAGTGACTCTGCCAGTTTAATCCCCCCTAAGACATACGATGCATGCAGGTTATTAGTACCCAGATGCATAACTTTACATTTATCCACATTGAACCTCATTTGCCAAGTGGATGCCCAGACACTTAGTCTATCCAAGTCATCTTGTAACTTATGCACATCCTCTATAGACTGTACCGTGCTACAAAGCTTGGTGTCATCTGCAAAGATAGAAACAGAGCTGTTAATACCATCCTCTATATCATTAATAAATAAATTAAACAACAGCGGTCCCAGTACTGAACCTTGGGGTACACCACTAATAACCGGGGACCAATCAGAGTACGAATCATTGACCACCACTCTCTGGGTACGATCCATGAGCCAGTGTTCAATCCAGTTACAAACTAAAATTTCCAAACCCAAAGACCTTAACTTACCTGTCAGACGTCTATGAGGGACAGTATCAAATGCTTTAGCAAAATCCAGAAACACTATATCCACAGCCATTCCTCTGTCAAGGCTTCTACTCACCTCTTCATAAAAGCAAATTAGATTGGTTTGACAACTTCTATCCTTAGTAAACCCATGCTGGCTATCACTTATAATACAATTATCCCCTATGTATTCCTGTATGTAATCCCTTATAAGTCCTTCAAACAATTTACCCACAATGCACGTTAGACTTACCGGTCTATAGTTTCCTGGGGAAGACCTAGAGCCCTTTTTGAAGATTGGCACCACATTCGCCCTGCGCCAGTCCCTTGGCACAATACCAGACACCAGAGAATCTCTAAACATCATGAACAGGGGTACAGATACTACTGAACTTACCTCTCTAAGAACTCCTGGGTGTAGTCCATCCGGTCCTGGGGATTTGCTTACATTTATATCACTTAACTTACCTTGTACCAACTCTACATTAAGCCAGTTCAGTACATTACATGATGTGTTACCAGCACTGACCTGGCCAATGTCAGCTCCTTCTTCCATAGTGTATACAGAACTAAAGAACCCATTCAGTAGCTCCGCCTTCTCTTGATCGCCCGTGACAACCTCCCCATTATCATTATTAAGGGGTCCTACATGCTCTGTCCTTGGTTTTTTTGCATTTATATATCTAAAAAAATATTTAGGATTAGTTTTGCTTTCTTTGGCCACCTGTCTCTCATTTTGAATTTTTGCTGTTTTTATTACATTTTTACAGATTTTATTAAGCTCCTTGTACTGTTTAAATGTTATCGCTGACCCATCAGATTTGTATTTTTTGAAGGCTATTTTTTTGCTGTTTATTGCTCTTTTAACATCATGTGTCAGCCATGTAGGATTTAGTTTTAATCGTTTATATTTGTTCCCCTTTGGTATATATTTAGCTGTATAGTTATTTAGAGTTAATTTAAAGATGTCCCATTTACCTTCTGTATCAGTATTTGAGAACACCTCCCCCCAGTCTATGTCCTGTAGTGCAGCCCTCAGCCCAGGGAAATTTGCCTTTTTAAAGTTATATGTTTTTGCCTTCCCCGCCTGTCTTTGTTTTCTACATTTTAAGTCAAAAGTAACTATATTGTGGTCGCTATTACCAAGGTTTTCCCGCACAGTTACATTACCAACCAGCTCTGCGTTGTTGGAAATGATCAGATCCAACAAGGCATCACTTCTTGTTGGGTCCTCCACAAACTGGCCCAGAAAATTATCCTGCAATAAATTTAGGAATTGTCGCCCCTTTGTAGTTTTAGCCAACCCCCGGCCCCAAGCTATATCTGGATAGTTAAAATCTCCCATTATTACCACTGTACCTGCCCGGGCGGCCCTCTCTATTTGTTTATGAAGCCGAACTTCTATCTCTTCAGTGATATTAGGGGGTCTGTAGATTACCCCAAATATTATTTTTTCAGTATTTCCCTCCTTTTTTAATTCTACCCACAGTGATTCCACCTCCTCAGAATCATCACACACTATGGCATCGTTCACACTGACTTTCATACCACTTCTTACATACAGACAGACTCCACCACCTTTTCTGTTCATTCTATCCTTGCGAAACAATGTAAACCCCTGGAGATTGACAGCCCAGTCATGCGAGGAGTCCAGCCATGTCTCAGTGACCCCAACTATATCAATATGTTCCTCCAGTATCAAGGCCTCAAGCTCCCCCATTTTATTTGCTAGGCTTCTGGCATTTGTGAACATACACTTTACATTTCCATCCTTTATGTTATTGGGGTTAATGGGATTCAAGGGTGTAAGTTTTATTTTCCTATGAAGCCTATTCCTATTAACTATTCTAACCCCTCCCTCCGCTCCACCCCCAGGTACATTTATAATTCCCACCTCTCTATCTACACTATCTTCCCCCTCTTTGCTGTAGGTTCCCTCCCCCCAAGTCCCTAGTTTAAACACTCCTCCACCCTTCTAGCCATCTTCTCCCCAAGCAAAGCTGCACCCTCCCCATTGAGGTGCAGCCCGTCCCTACGGTAGAGCCGGTAACCGACAGCGAAGTCAGCCCAGTTCTCCATGAACCCAAACCCTTCCTTCCTACACCAGCTTCTGAGCCACTTGTTTACCTCCCTGATCTCCCGCTGCCTCTCTGGTGCGGCTCGTGGTACTGGTAGTATTTCAGAAAAGACTACCTTGGAGGTCCTTGCCTTAAGCTTGCGGCCTAAGTCCCTGAAATCATTTTTAAGGACACTCCACCTACCTCTTACTTTGTCATTGGTGCCAATATGTACCATGACTGCTGGGTCCTCTCCAGCCCCGCCCAACAACCTGTCAACCCGATCCGCGATGTGCCGAACTCGTGCGCCAGGCAGACAGCACACTGTTCGGCAATCCCGGTCTTTGTGACAGATTGCCCTGTCTGTCCCCCTAATAATTGAGTCCCCCACCACTAGTACCTGTCTGGCCTGCCCTGTACTCCTCCCTCCCTCCTTACTGGAGCAGACACCCCCCTGGCGGTCAGAGGCGGTATCCTGCTGCAGTTCTGCTAGCTCTGTAATGGCATCCCCCTCATCTGCCAAGCGGGCAAACTTGTTGGGGTGTGCCAGTTCAGGACTAGCCTCCCTGACACTTTTTCCCCTACCCCTCTTTCTAACTGTAACCCAGCTAACTGCCTGACTGTCCTGCAACTCCGTCCCACTGTCCTCCCCCACCTCTATTCCCGAGAGTGCCTGCTCAGTGAGCAGGAGACTCCTCTCCATGTTGTTAATGCTTCTCATTGTTGCCAGTCGCCCCTCTAGATGCAGGATCTGGGCTTCCAAACGGACAACTAGCACACATCTCGCACAACAATATGCACCCTCAAACTGTTGTTCAAGGATTGCATACATTGAACAGGATGTACATTGGACTGCATTTTCCAACATGGAGGCCATCTAATTATGGGGATTTCACAAATGTATAGGAAAAAACAGACAGTCAAAATGACACTTAAAATTTTTTGTAGCCCTTGTGGGTTCAAAAATTAAAACTCACAGCGATCTCAACCTCCTGCTTTCAAACTCCAGTTTTTGAAACTCCTCTTTAATACATATCTGCCAGATAGTAATGGACATGCTTAGGAAGGGTCTGCGCTTGTCTTGTGGATAAATGGCTATGTTGTGTGTTTACCATAACTCTGTGGCTAGCTTTTTGTGAACTGGTATTTCCTGTTTGAGTTTTCTTCTTTGCCTACAAATACCATTATTCCATTTCCTCCCTCCCACACATCAGCCACCCCACCCATTGAAACATAAATGAGCTGCATCCATTCAAAAGACCTGTGGTTTTCAATCAGGGTGCCTACAGCTGTTGCATTAGTTGCAGATTTCTCTCTCTCCCACCAAGCGATTGCTCACCCATTGAAGCAGACAGGCATACAGGCTCCCTTTCATCAGATGACTAGTGAGTCCGGTCTCGTCCGCATTGCAACCTGGGAAAAATCTGAGACAACTGTCATTTTGTAGGCTGTTAAAAATAAATATTGGCGGGAAAATTACATAAGAATTGTGAGAAAGCCGTCACACACAGGTATAGACACAATATTATGAACTACACAAACTAACTGCGCTCCTGTAGCATGGTCAAATAAAAAAAATTCCTGGAATACCCCTTTAAATTGGGCTCACCTGGCAATTTAATTATTACAGCTGTCCGAGATTGTTATCAGTGATCAAAAGAGCGCTGAGACACAATGCCATCCACGAGTTAAGCTGAAAAACTAAATATTTAATCTTTGTGACACTTAAATATCATTTGCATAATAATTTGGAACAGGGTGTAATGGTTTTTGTCAGTATCAGTCTGGGGTACTATTGAGACATTAGGTAAAAGAAATGGGGTCAGGATGTGTCAGTATTATTTGTCCCTTGTATTTTGTTATTATCAGGGCAGGACTAGCCATCGGGCATACCAGGCATTTGCCCCGTGGGCCGGACTGTCTACAGGGCCGTCAGGTGCAGGACACATTTAACTATAAGCTCATCATATAGACGCATTTATAGTTAAATGCGGCGCTTGGCTGATTGACAGAGTAAAGGGCCATTAACGCCTCACCCTGTCAATCACTCTTGTGGCCGCCTGCAATATGCAGGCAGCCAACAAGAGGCCCGAGCGTCTGTCCTTTGTACTCTGGCACATGAACGATGTAATCATCATGTGCCGGAGTGCAGAGCGGAGCAGAAGACAAGAAATGCCACAGTGTGGAATACAGGAACCTGGTGAGTATAGTTTTGTTTTTTTGAACAGAAGGGGGCTGCTGCACTACATGCACCTTAAGGGGGCTGCTGCACTACATGTACCTTATGGTGGCTGCTGCACTACATGTACTTAATGGGGGCTGCTGCACTATGTGTACCTAAAGGGGGCTGCAACTCTACATCTACCAAATGGGGACTGCTGCACTACAGCTTCCTCATGGGGGTTGCTGCACTACATCTACCGTATGGGGGTTGCTGGACTACATCTACCTGATGGGGGCTGCTGCACTACATCTACCGGATGGGGGCTGCTGCACTACATTTACATTATGGGGCTGTGGAACTACATCTACCTAAAGGCGGCTGCTGCATTACATCTATCTAAAGGGGGCTGCTGCACTACATCTACCGTATGGGGGCTGCTGCACTACATCTATCTTAAAGGGGTGCACCGCTGGAAAACTTTTTTTTTAATCAACTGGTGCCAGAAAGTCAAACAGATTTGTAAATTGCTTCAATTAAAAAATCTTAATCCTTCTAGTACTTCTAGGCTTCTGTATGCTCCACAGGGAGTTCTATTCTTTTTGAATTTCCTTTTTGTCACAACCACAGTGCTCTCTGCTGACACCTCTGTCCATTTTAGGAACTGTCCAAAGTAGGAGAGCACACTGTCATCAGACAAAAAGGAAATTCAAAAAGAAAATAACTTATAGTATACAGCAGCTGATAAGTACTGGAAGGATGCAGATTCCTAAATGGAAGTAATTTACAAATCTGTTTAACTTTCTGGCATCAGTTGATTTAAAAAAAAAAAAAATGTTTTCCAGCAAAGTACCTCTTTAAAGAGGACTGCAGCTACTACTTCTACCTAAAGGGGGGCTGATACCACAATATACGAAGGGGCTGCAACTATATACAGGGGGACTACCTAGGGAAGTAACCCTTAGGCTAAGTCTCCACTTGGTTTTTTGCACTGCGTTTTTAGGGATTAAAAAAACGCCTGAAAAATCGCCAGTGCAAGTGACGTCATCATGCGTTTTTTCTTGCGTTTTTTCTGGCGTTTTTTCCGGCGTTTTTTTCATTTGTGTGGAAATTGCACCTTGGTGTTTTTTTTGATACCCAAAATTTCTTGGGTACCAAAAAAAAAAAAGGATGCAGCAGTAATGGAAATGTTTTTATTAAACGCAATGTATATATTTTATAACCCAATTTTTATTATTTTTTAATAAAGTGGGTGTTTCACTTTTATTTTTTTTATACATTTTTAACATTTTTTATGTAGTGCTACTACTCCCAGCATGGAACAGACTGTTCCATCCTGGGAGTGATAGTACCTGTACAATAGACATATCGCCCCGGGTGTCAGTCTCTCTGCACTATACTCCGGCCACTGATGTCAACAGAAATTCATATTTCCCACCCAGAGCTGTGATTGGCCGGATGGTTGCAGCCAATCACAGCTCTGAGGAAAAGATGAATGAATGAGTGGCCGGCCCGGAGTATAGTGCAGAGCAGGGATGTGAGCGATGTATACAGCCGCTCAGCATCTCTGCTATAGACAGGACGATCACAGAGGGTGTCAGTAGTGACATTCACTGTGAGGTGTCCTTAAGCAGGCACTACTACTCCCAACATGGAGTACACTCTGCCTCATGCTGGGAGCTGTAGTTCCTGTATTAATAGACAGATCGCAGCGAGTGTAACTTCTGACACCCGCTTCGATCTGTCTATTAATGCAGGTACTACAGCTCCCAGCATGAGGCAGAGTGTGCTCCATGTTGGGAGTAGTAGTAGCTGCAGTAATGGAAAGATCACAGTGGGTATCACTTCTGACACCCGCGGTGAGGCTCCTGTATGATGTATAGATGCAGGTGGCCGCTCTCCTATGGTCCCCTGCACTGCCGTATATATACACATGTTCCTATTTCTCACAGAGAGCTGTGATTGGCTGGAACCATCTGGCCAATCACAGCTCTGTGGAAAATATGAATAAGTGTAAATATACGTCAGGGCAGGGGACCATAGAAGAGCGGCCGCCGCATCTATATATTATACAGAAAGATCGCAGCGAGCGATCTGTCTATTAGTACAGGTAGTACTACTCCCAAAATACATTTTTATAATTGTCGGCTACATTTTTATTTCCCCACACATAAATTGATCCCTGTTTAAAAATTTATAGTTTTTTTTTTCAATAATATACATTTCGTTAGATACAATTTTTTCCTTCACTACTGTATATTTTTGAAAAAAAAAACATTTTAATGGTACCCTACGAAATTTTATTAAAAACAGCTATCTACATCACTTTTTTGGATCCAAAAAAGATTAAAAACCACCTGCAAAAATGCCAAAGTTGAAATCCACATAGCGTTTTTCTTGGCGTTTTCTCACTCCCATAGACTTCTATTGGAGCAAAACGCCACGATTTTGACAAAAAACGCGGGTTTGAGGGAACTACAGCGTTTTTTTCAAAGAGCGGAAAAAAATGCAGAAAAAGTGAAAAAACGCCAAAAGGATTAAAAAAAACACCAAAGTGAAAAAACGCAAAGTGGAATTCGAAATTTGCGATTTCTCATTGATTTACAGCTAACATCTGGCCATAGCGTTTTTTGACCAAAAAAACGCCATGCGGCAGAATTGGCGTTTTTCTTTGCGTTTTGCAAAAAAAAAAAACAAGTGGAGACTTAGCCTTACTTATATAGTCTGCCACTACCTACAGCGCTATAGGTACTGAGGAGTGGGGAGCCTAAAATGTTTGTCTGGCAGGTTCTGTGGAGACTAGTTTTGGCTGGAACAAATCGTCATGAGGGTCTGGGACTGATTTAGAAGAAAAAGGAAAGCGAACAACTCCAATAAGAGAAGACATCAACTGATGTAACTGTATGTAGTCACTTATACAATCTGTAGAGCCTGTGTACTGCTGGTATCTATCACTATATGGTCACTTTATGGTAATATGTCCTCCTTGAATATTGGTATTATTGGTAATAATACTCTCAGTATACAGGATTTGGTCAGTAAAAGTATGATGGTAATACTGTATGTATGGTGATATACTGGTATAGGTCGAGAACGGCGGCCATACTCTTTTTTTTAAAAAGTTTGACGGCCATCATTTTGATGGTGCTCAACCGTCTACAGCGGGTCCCGATGAACCCCATTATAGTCAATGGTGTCCGTCGGGTGCCTCTGTTTTTCAGCGGGAGTAGCGAGAGAAAAAGATGGCACAAGCAGTATTTTTTCTAGCGCTATTCTCCCTGGCGGCCCCGATGGCCGTCACACTACCTTGTGACAATGGTAGTGTGAAAGGGGCCTATTATTGACATTTGGTCCCTCCCTTTTGTGGCTCCACCTTCAAATAGCCACACCCATGACCAAAATGGGCTGCTTGGTCTAAATGCCCAGGCTAATTTTTGGTCTTAGTCCGGCCCTGGTTTTTATAATATTGGCCTTGCTATACTCAGTGTTTAATATGTAACAATGCTGTGCTATTAATCAGTCCCTATGTTTTGGTAAAATGTGGTTAGGATGTGGAAGTATTATTTGTCCTAGTTGTTGTTTCTCATGCAGTTACTTGTTTTCTGAGCCTAAACCAGTGGATCCAGAGTGAATGATAATATAGACATTCTTCTTATTTAATTCCTATTCCTTTTAAAACCACTCTTTGTTTTGGCTCAAAAAATTGCAACAAAAACTGGAGATTTTCATGAACATTCTTTTTTGCCAATTTTGCACGAACACTTTTTCTTATGGCTAGGAATATTTTTTTTAAAACCTTTTTCTGGCTAGAATCTGCAGAAAAAGAGCACATTAATTTATTTTACGCCGAAAATGTTGAATTTATTTACTTGCCTAAAACACTGGTTCCAGATGTTAGCTTGGAGTCAGTAGGGAACTATGGAATGCTATCCCTACATAGTGGCGATTTTGGCTAGTAAAAATGCCAGAAAAACTGTCTCAGCTTTTTCCTGCGTTTTGGCAGTTTTTCTGGCATTTTACTGATGCATGGAAACAGGCAATTTTGGCTGTGGCAGTTTTTCACTGTCTTCAGAGTACCACTCCATGGGTCGGATGCACGGCGCCTGTCTCCTGTCCCAGCTTGGTCCGTGTAGCTTCGCCTCTAATGATGACATCATAAGAGGTGGAGCTACAGCCGGGAGCCAGACTGTGTGTACGGCTCTGTTGTAAACAGCCTTTTTAGCAGTGTGTTCCCAAACAGAGAGCATCCAGCTGTTGCAAAACTATGACTCCCATCATTTCTAGGCAGCCAAAGGCTAGTTTTGTGTTTTTTTTTGTTTTTGTTTTTTTTATTATCATTTCAGATCAATGTATCCTATGGACTATGTTGGATTCCATGGACTACTTTGATGAATGGCTTTTTGCTCCAAAAAAAAACTATTGGAAACTTAGCCTTACTTATACATATAATTTTGGGGGAAAAATGCCACAAAAACGGTATCATGGAGGAGAAAAAAAGGAGGCAGTTTTTTTTGTGATGTTAATAAATCTGTGTTTAGGCAAATAGCTCTTTTACTACTGAGTTCAACAGAAAAATGGGCGATTCAGCAGTAAAAACACTGTAAAGGTACATTTACTCGTAAGTAGCAGCTGCTGCAAATCTACTGCAAGTTATGCTACTATTCACTTTTATGAGCCCACGGACAGTCTACGACAATGTCAGATTTGCAGACTGCCAGAAGAGCCGTTCAAGTGAATGGTAATGTAACTCAGTGGATTTACCAGAGAGAAACCCACTGCTAAGTATGAGTGTGTGACTATACTATTATTCTGTCAATATTGCTTAGCGACTATGGGGGAGATTTATTCAAACCTGTCCAGAGGAAAAGCTTCTGAGTTGTCTATAGCAACCAATCAGGTCTCTTCTTTCATTTTTCAGAGACCTTTTCAAAAGTGAAAGAAGTGATCTGATTGGTTGCTATGGGCAACTCAGCAGCTTTTCCTCTGGACAGGTTTTGATAAATCTCCCCCTATACAGTATATATAAGTGGCAGTTAGAAGGGTTGTCCAACGAACAGAACAGGTATTAACACGTCTTCTCCCCGGCACTTTGCTTTCACCCTGAACACGTCCCGGAAGCATACCTTTTAGGGTGCGTTCCCATCTGGCGTATACTCAGCGTATTTCACGTTGCACAAAATTTGCGGCAGCAGTGGGAAATATGCTGAGAAATCCCTTGCTCACTATACACACAGGGATTTCCGGCAGCAGCCCTATGCGTGTAGTGAGTTTTAGAGGTGGCGCCGTGTGCCGGCATTACTGTGACGCGCGGCTCCGCATCAAAAACTCACTGCACAGGTAGGGCTGCCGCCAGAAAGCCCTGTGTGTATAGTGAGCGAGGAATACTCAGTGTATTTCCCGCTGCTGCCGCAAATTTTGCGCAGAGTGAAATACGCTGCGTATACGCCAGGTGGGAACGCACCCTTAAGGTGAGTGGGGATAATTGCCAAATTCATTAATCAGCATACATCTCCTATGTACAATGAATTAAAAAAATGTGATATTAAGACTGCATGTATAACTGAAGGCTTTGCATAATACGTTCCTTTGACAGTAACCATCACACTTTATCCCCTCAGATATTGCTTTGAGCAAGCCTTCCACATCTTCCCCTAGTAACCCATCCTTGAAATTATTAATAGCAACAAAAAACTATTCATTGTGAAGATAAGTGGAACAACAGGTAACAGAGACGCCCCACCCAGTGACTGCGCAAACTGAGGTGTTGATCACTGGTATTTCCATGCTGCTGGTTGGGGAGTGGGAGTCATTGTTGATTCAGTTCACAAAAGCCAACATATCTGTAACTACACAAAAGCAGATAGGCAAGGTGTGGGATCCACACAGGACGCCCTTGCCTGCTGTTTGCTTAAACATTATTCTGCAGGCTTTGCACTGTCGGGCTTCGGCCCAGGATAAATGAACGTGCATGTGACTTATGGTGTAAGTGAGTCATAAAATGTCATGTGAGAAGACTTCCATTCACATGACACCTGAATGATCTAATGGCCACAAGTAACCTGCTCATGCACTCTTGTACAGAGGTTGCTTAAGCTTGAAATGGCTTTTTGCCTAGAAGTTTAGCTACTAGTTGTGTTACCATTAAGGTTTTGTAATTGAGTCACATAATAGTGCTTTTTAAAGATAAAGGGGGAGATTTTTTAAACTCTGTGCAGAGGAAAAGTTTACCAGTTGCCCATAGCAACCAGATTGCTTCTTTTATTTGCCAGAGGCCTTTAAAAAAATAAAATAAGCAATCTGGTTGCTATGGGCAACTGGTCAACTTTTCCTTTGCACAGGGTTTGATAAATCTCTCCCAAATTCTATGGCGCTCATGTGAATCAATTTCCAAACCTTTTTTCCTCCTATGTTGTATACCAGCTGAGTACTTTGTGTAGTTGTGCAGCCATCCATTTTCCTCTTGAAATTTGGCAGGAGGTGCCGGCCTATATTTGTCTCGATCTGGTTCATATAATAGTGCTTCAAACACAGATCATTAAAGGGGCACTCCGCCCCTAGACATTTTATCCCCTATCCAAAGGGGGTAAGATGTCTGATCTCAGGTGTCCCGCCGCTGGGGACTCCGGGGATCTCGGCTGCGGCACCCTGCCGTCATCACTGCACAGAGCAAACTCGCTCTGTGCGTAATGAGGGGCGATACAGGGGGTGGAGCATTGTGACGTCAAGGATCCGCCCCTTATGATGTCATGGCCCGCCTGCTTAATGCAAGTCTACTGGAGGGGGCATGATGGCCACCACGCCCCCTCCGATAGACTTGTATTGAGGGGGTGGGCCGTGATGTCCCAATGCTTTGGCCCCGGAATCGCCTGTCATTACGCACAGAGCGAGTTTGCTCTGTACAGTGATAACGGCGGGGTGCTGCAGCCGAGATCCTGGGTGTCGCCAGTGGTGGCACCCCGGGATCAGACATCTTATCCCATATCCTTTGGTTAGGGGATAAGATGTCTTGGGGCGGAGTACCCCTTTAAGTCCAGTATCAAAACATATTGTCCTAGATTTATCAAATTGTGTGAGAGAAAAAAAAAGAGTGATTTTTCCAACAGCAGCCAATCACAGGTCAGCTAACGAGCTCTGGTAAAGTGAAACCTGAGCTGTGATTGGTTGCTGTGGAAAATTCACTCCACTTTTTTTCTCACACAGTTTGATAAATCTGGGCCATTATGTTAGGGAACACACAGCTTTCTTCAAGATTGTCAAAAAATTCACAAAGGCTAAGTTTCGACTTTTTTCCGGTGTTTTTTGCCTTTGAGTGGAAATTGCTTTTTTGGCCCCCTTAACGTTTTTATAACGAAATGTATGTTTTTTATAATGAAATTTTAATTAATTTTTAAACAGGGATCAATTTATGTGGGCGGGCAGGGCACTAAAAATGTAGCCGACAATAATAAAAATGTAGTGTGTTTGTGTTTTTCACTTTTTTTTTTCTTTGTATTTAATATTTTATAGGTAGTACTACTACTCCCAGCATGGAACACACTGTTCCATGATGGAAGTAGGAGTTTTGGTACTAATAGACAGATCGCCTCGGGTGTCACTCCTAACACCCGATACGATCGTCCATTATATAGCAGAGATGCGGAGCTGCTCTATACAGCGCTCGCATCTCTGCACTATACTCTAGGCCAGTGATGTGAATAGAAATTCACATCACTCATTCATATTTTCCACCCAGAGTGGGGATTGGCAGGATGGTGGCAGCCAATCCCCGCTCTCAAAGGGAACGAGGAGTGAGTGGCTGGCCAGAGTACAGAGCAGAGATGCGAGCGCAGGAGAAAGCCGCTCCGCATATCAGAGATGAAGGATGATCGCATTGGGTGTCAGGAGTGACACCCCCTGTGATCTGTCCTTATCTGCAGGTGCTACTGCTCCCAACATGGAGCACACTCTGCTCCATGCTGGGAGCTGTAGTACCTGCATTAATAGACAGATTGCAACGAGTGTCACTCCTGACACCCACTGTGATCCTACTGTATAATGTATAGATGAGGACGGCCGCTCTTCTATGGTCCCCTGCACTGACGGATATATTCACCTATTCATATTTCCCGCAGAATTGTGATTGGTTGGAACCATCTGGCCAATCACAACTCTCTGTGGGTAATATGAATAGGTGTATATATATGGCAGTGCAGGGGACCATAGAAGAGTGGCCTGCCGCATCTATACATTATACAGGAGGATGGCAACGGGTGTCAGAAGTGACACGGGCGATCTGTCAATTAGTGCAGGTACTACTACTCCCATCATGAAACAGTGTGTTCCATGCTGGGAGTAGAAGTACTACCTGAAAAAAAATTTAAAAAGTGAAAAACACACACACACATTTTTATTATTGTCGGCTACATTTTTAGTGCCCTGCCCGCCCACATAAATTGATCCCTGTTTAAACATTAATAAAAATTTTGTTATAAAAAAGATACATTTCATTAAATACTATTTTTTCCATCACCACTGTATCTTTTTAAATTTTTTTTTTTAATGGTACCCTATGAAATTTTTTTTAAAAAGGTATCTCCATAACTTTTTGGATCGTTAAGTCCAAAAAACAATAAAAACCGCCTGCAAAAACGCCAAAGATAAAACCCACATGTCATTCTTGGCGTTTTTTTACTCCCATAGACTTCTATGGGAGAAAAACGCCATGATTTCAGGGAAAAATGCCATAGGCTCAACATGCTGTGACTTTGCAAAAGCGCCAAGGAGCTAAAAAAAAGAGTGAAAAAAACACCAAAAGGATTTAAGGGGGTAGTCCAGTGGTGAAAAACTGGACTACCCCTTCACGCCCCCTCAATACATCTCTATGGCAAAGCTGGAGATTGCCGAAGGCAGCGCTTCAGCTCTGCCATAGAGTTGTATTGAGGGGGCGTGTCGGCCGCCGCTTCGTGCGGAGGTCGACACGCCCCCTTCCCGCGGGCTGTCGGGGCTCAGTACAGGAGATCGCAGGGGGCCCTAGCAGTCGGACCCCCCGTGATCTGCAACTTATCCCCTATCCTTAAGATAGGGGATAAGTTGTTCACCACTGAGTCACCACTGGACTACTCCTTTAAAAAATGCCAAACTGAGAAACACAAAGCGGAAAAAGAATTTTGCCATTTCTCTTTGATTTACAGTTAACATCTGGCCACAGCATTTTATTTAATGAAAAAACGCCATGGGGGCCGTTTTGGCATTTTTTTTGGCGAAAAATGCACACAAAAAACCAAGTGCAAACTTAGCCTAAGGCTAAAATACGTTTTTGTGCCTGAAAAAAAACTCAGCAATAAACTTCCCCTCTCTCCTTTACTCATTCATGATGCACTTTTTGTGGGTGAATTATTGTAGTTTTTCAAGTGTTTTTTTCAACCTTTAGGGGTCTATAAGATGGAAAAAAAACTCAAATTCTTGATAAAAAGTTCAGAGCAGGCAGCAATTTTCTAATACTGCCACTGACCAAAAAAAAAAGGTAAAAAAAAAAACATCTGAAAACAAAAATGCACATATGCCATTTCATATTTCCCTACTGACTCCCAGTTAACATTTGGCCACAGTGTTTTTAGATAAAAATGTAGTGTATGTTTTACCATAGGTTGCTTACACACACACACATGATTAAAACTACAGCCGCACACGTTTTCCAATGATTGTGTAATATTGCTGGGATTATTAGCAGCATTACGTGGTCATTGGTTAACACCTGTAGGCATGGTTTCGGATACATACGTTTGCCAGTATATGTAAACCCAGCATTCAAGGGGTATTTCGAGAACAATTTTTTTAAATTATTGTGTTCAGGCAAGGGCTAAAACAAAATATAAAAAAAACTATATTTACACATTCTTAATTTTTTTTATTGGTTATTTTTTTTAATGTACAAGAAATACAGTACAAAGGACAACAGGGTATTTCTGAAGCCTTGTTTTCCTTGTTTGTCGCAATATTTTGTCGCAGTCTGTTTTTTGCAACTTTCATGTATGTACATTGCTGTGTTTTGCTGCGGTAGGCGTGTTTTAAGTTGTGTTTTGGCAGTGGTCAGGAATTTGTGAAACTGCGACTTTTTTTTAAAGTCTCATAATTTGGCGCAAATCACCCAAAAAGGTTAAAAATCACCACAAAATAAAAGACAGCATAGTTCATAACTTAGTTCATATGGTTGAAAAAAGACCAGAGTCCATCTAGTTCAACCTATATATATATATATATATATATACAAACTAAATTATGTATATAGCATACAAACTAAATATGGACAGCATTATTAAAAAGTCGCATAATTGACGTATGGGTTAAAAAGTTGCACAAAAACACCATACAAAGTGAAGTACTGATCGAAGAAATGTGATCAGCATCAGATTTCTTACATGCCCTGCACCATGTAATAAATCTGGTGCAGCTACACAGTTTCCACTACAAGAATCAATGGAGTAAAGACATTCACCTACACCACTTTTCATAACCCCCCCCCCCCCCCCCCCAACATGTCTATGCATTTCAAAATAAAAACAGACAGTGCGTAAATACAAAAATGACATGTTGGTGCATTTAGACAGAAGAAAACAACAGTACATTTACCATCTGTTCCAGATTTTAGTATATTTCTGTATTTCATTATTAAAATGTTGGACTTTAAGAAACCCATTTATTTTATTTTTTTTCACCAGACTGATCCAGGCCCCAAAATCTGGGTTTTTGTTTGACAACCAACCTCAAGATATCACTTTTTGCACAAATAAAAATTATTGTGATAAGCTCTTTTTCCTCCTACCACCTTAATATCTGTCCATCGGATTACTTGCTTATAAGACAGTGATGAGGGTTCTTGGATAATATCTCTTTCTTGTAGCTGTTTAAATATTAGTCAAACATTCATAAATAATATCCCAATTCCATGTAATATGAAAAAAATCTGGGGCACTTGGAGTGATTCCAATATAAAAAAAAAAAAACACATACTTACCTACCTCTCTCCCTTGGGGCTCCCCCAGTGACTTCTTCCAGCCTCCACTGAACACTCTGGCTGCTACTTCTGTCAGTGACAGCCTGCTCGACCAATCACCAGCTTCAGCAGTATACTGCTTCAGTCAGTTAGCCAACACTGGCGAGAAAAGTAGCAGCCAAAGCATTTAGCACGGATTAGAAAATGTCACAAGGAACATGATGTCTTCTCAGGCAGGGGACTATTCTTTTTTATTTTAATTGTGGCCCCATGAAAATATTTTTTTTAAAATCAGCATCCTTTAACAGTGACAACCTATTAGTCCATGTCTATATATTGTCTGAGTACACTACATTAGGATACAGAGCAGGAGCCAGGATCTCTATCATGCAGTTGGTAGAAGTGAACCTCATCAGGACAGCCTCTCACTGGTCGACTGAACAGAAGGAGGGAGCAGCACAGTCCTTAATATTGTAAAGACCTCCAGGGTAAACCCAATCCTCTATGTCAGTCACCAGCTGAAGATGAAACAGATTAGCAGGAAATAAGAGGTTTTTTTTAGAGCAAATAAAGCACTAAGAGACTGCATACTTACCTGCCCACTGCTTCCGTTGTCAGACCTTCTGGTTCACTCCTGTTCTGACAGCTGCAAAATAACATTTGATTCCCCACTCACAAATCAGAGAGTTGAGCGAGCAATGTACATGAACACTTGTTTATGTAGTAGTTCCTTAACATTATTGTCAGCAGTACATCCCCTGTTTACATGAAATGTGAGCCTAAAAGCAAAACTTTAAAGGCTACATTTACATTTACTAAGTAGCCATATTCAGGCAGGGCCGTTTGAAGGAATTTGGGGGCCCCAAGCAAAATAGACATGGAGATGCAAAACTATAGCACCCAGACGACCTCTGGCTTTCCGGGCATGCTGGGAGACATAGTTTTGCACCCTGGTTGGGAAACATTGATGTAGGTAGTTAGGTAGCCAGGTACATAGCTAGTAGGGCTGCACGATATGGGGAAACTGTGCGATTGCAATTATGGACCTAAATATTGCAATTTCAATATTATAAACAAATAGTGAAATCCTACCATTTCATGTCCAATCTCCCCACATTGTACATATTATATCCACCACCCATGTCACATTCTCCCCTTCCCATCCCTACCCCCCTGTCTCATCTTCCCCATGTCACATTCTCCCCCCCCATGTTAACACCCCCCCCTCCCAGTAGACAGGTAGTGCCCCCAGATTAGACCTCCAGTAGGCAGGTAGTACCCCAGATTGACCCCCTTCCCCCAGTAGGCAGGTAGTACCCCCAGACTACCCCCTTCCCCCCAGTAGGCAGGTAGTAGCCCCAGATTACCCTCTCCCCCCCCCAGTAGGCAGGTAGTACCCCCAGATAAACCCCCTCCCCCCAGTATGCAGGGAGTACCCCCAGATTAACCCCTTCCCCCAATAGCCATGTAGTACCCCCAATAAAAAAAAAACAGTATGCAGGTTGTACCCCCAGATTAACCCCCTCCCCCCAGTAGGCAGGTAGTACCCCAGATAAACCCCCCTCCCCCAGTAGGCAAGTATTACCCCCAGATTAACCCCCCTCACCCAGTAGGCATGTAGTACCCCCAATTAACCCCCTCCCCCATCCCACTATGCATGTAGTGCCCCCAGAATAACCCCCTCCCCCTCAGTAGGAAGGTAGTATCCCTAGATTAACCCCCCCCCCCCCGTAGGCAGGTAGTACCCCCAGATAAACCCCCCTCCCCCAGTAGGAAAGTATTACCCCTAGATTAACCCCCTCCCCCACAGTAGGCATGTAGTACCCCCAATTAACCCCCTCCCCCATCCCAGTATGCAGAAAGTACCCCCAGATTAACCCCCTCCCCCCCAGTAGGAAGATAGTACCCCTAGATTAACCCCCTCCCCCCAGTAGGCAGGTAGTACCCCCAGATTAACCCCCTCCCCCCAGATCCAGTAGGCAGGTAGTAGTACCCCTAGATTATCATTAGACCCCCCCGGGGGGGGCCTGGCTGGTACCAGCTCTGCTGCTGCAGTTGCCGAGAGGAATTAAGGGGCTGAATCAGGGCAGAACCATGCTTGCACTGTTGCTACGCGGACCGCGCACGTCACGCTCTAGGGCCGGCATCAGGACGTAGTAACGCTGGCCCTTGAATTATGGGAGCGTGACGTGACATGAGCATCACCATGTAGCTGTATGACACTGGGGGCGGGGATATCCTCCTGAGTTCACTTTCCGGCAACTACAGACTGTAGTCTACAGGTGAGCCGGGGAGGGCACAAAAATAGGAGCCAGAGGCCGAGCGGCTTTAGTCTCGGCCTCCCACTCCAGGCTCTTGCACTGCTGGCCCGGCCGGCTGATAGGGCGAGCTGCCGAATCGGGTTAGGGGCACGAGGACAGCAAGCATCGGCTCTGCTCGGGGCCCTGGGCCAGCTCGGGGCGCAAGCAATTGCTTGGTTTGCCTGTCCTGTAGCGACAGGTCTGCGTTCAGGTAATATGTTGACAGAAGAACCCATTATGTCCCCATTGAGTTCAGTGGACTAAAGGTGGTCTACTGGTGAATACATTCCTTCCTATGTATACAGTTTTTTTAGTGGGACTCAAAAGCATGGCCTCAGTTACACTTGGAAGTGGATTAAATGTAGTCACTAAAAATCCTTGTTCAGCCCATTGAACTTAATCGGACAGAGCACTGGTACACACTGTATATGGTGGCACTGCCAACTCCTGTGTTCTCTTCAGCATTTAAAAAAACAAATATTTGTATTAGGATCATGCTGCAAACTGGCAAACGATGAGGGAAATTTACATTTCTTATTTAAATGTTATGGACATCTTTGAAAACTTCAGGGAAATGTAAAGTGTATAGTTGAACATACATTTACCCTGACAGCACTGTGCACATTCTTGAACCCTGCACCTGACCCGCACTCATTTGCTGCACTGCTTGTTGTCAGACTGTTACAATGACTCACCCAGCCGAGTCTTGTGACACAATGTAACTGTTGGTCTGGTCACTGAGTACATACAGTATAATAGATTTGATACTGTTAACTACTCTTTTTTTTCTGCTTTAGATCTAAGTCCACAGTAATCAGATATTAATATATTTCTAGAATCTCTTTTCATACATCCTATTAGCCATTGTGGAGTAATTGGTTAGTATCTTGGTCCTCATTTTTAGCAGTATTTTTATTTAAAACCAGGAGTGTTACCAGCACAGAGAAAAACTATAATGGAAATATTTGAACCTTTTTTGTGTTTTGGACCTACTACTGGATTTGGCAAAAAATAGTGACCAAATACTGACGAAAGTACTATTTGTGAACCCAGCCTTAGGGTACGTTCATGAGAGAGGATCCCCAGCACGTATTACGCTGCAGATCCGCCACTGAAGGACTGCTGTATGCTGCCTTTACAGGTGCCTGCTGGGAGCGGCAATATGCTGCTAAAAGCAGACACGCTGAAGCGATGTGCGAGTCGTTGCGCATGTGCAGTGTACTCGTACACATCACGGCCACTCCCCCTGCTCTAGGAGCTTGGCCAAGAGCTGCCGCAATGTGCGAGTAAACTGCGCATACACATGGCAACTCGCAGATCGCAGTGTGCCTGTTCGTCGCGGCAGATTACCGTTGCGAGAAGGCACCTGTAAAGGCAGCATACAGTGGTCCTTCAGCGGCGGATCTGCATCAAAATACGCGCTGGGGATTCGCTCGTGTAAACATACCCTCAGGCATAAGCTCCTTAAGATCATGCCTAACAGCAGTAGCCCTCTTGAAGTAGTTATTAGAATCACTATTTGGGAGATAGATTTTCACTATGTTTAAGTGGGTTTAGTGTCAACTGCTTTGAAAAAAACACGTGTTTTTCAATGCCGTTATTGACAGCACAGGTGATATGAAACTTTCAAAATTCTGTTTCGTTTGTTAAAATTACACAACCAATAACCATATGACAAAAATGTATCTCAACCATTAGTGCCCATTGAAAGAAGATTAGTCACCAATCATCGGACAAACAGTATACTGCTAACAGCTAAGGATAAGAGCTATTCAATGCATTCACTGGTTGTGTTATTCTTGGCTCAGTGCTCCAAAGATCAAAGTACTGTGACATAATTTTCACTTAGCTATCTTTTTACATTTTGTCACTGACACCTGAATACATGGCTTTCTGATTATGCAATTAAACTCACGTCATGACAGTAGTATGTTATGTAACTAATTGTTGTAACTTGCACATGACCATTGTAAATTGCACATGACTTATGAAGTCTTATTTCTTTTCCTGAACAATAAACATTTATTAGAGTTGCTTGCTGTAATTTATGAACATCATGGCTATTTTATTGCTTTTAGAGTTTTGCCTGGAGGGAATTATTTATAAGGGTCAACATCCCACACTGCTGCTGTGCCAACGGAGCCTGGGGTCCAGCTGCTCACCATTTCATGGTGACATGTCAACATGCATAAAATGCCCTTGGTCAATCACTGGCTGGAAGGGTCACTGCTTCACTCAGGGTGTGTGTTATTATTGTTTTTGTTTTTTTACTTTAATGGCACCCTGAACTCGTTAAAACTATACTTTTACCAAACAATACCATAATTATCACTGATAATACCATCATATAATGAGTAATACTACTAAATAATTCCCAAAAATAAATCATGAAGAGCATTAGGGAACAGGTGAGGCGACTTACAGCTGCAATCTTGATTCATTAGACCCCCACAATTGCGCTGTGGGTGGTCCAGTGAGTGTCACTAAGCCTCGCTAATGCTGTAAATGCTGTGATCAGATCATGGCATCTAAAGGGTCAATGACTGTCACCAGCATGATTGCTGATGTCCGCCATTAGCAGTGGGCCCCACAGATACAGATAACAGATGCAGTGTACTGCAGTCTATGAAGCTCCTGCTCTCATTCCCTACATGGACATGCTGCAGGGCATAAGTGTATGCCCTAGTGCAAGCGCATACATTTTTTCCCTGCGTCCCTTGGGGTTAAACAGGGCTTCTCCTGTTTTTATTTTTTAGCAAGCAAACATACAGCCTTCACACTCAAGGACAACATAGAAAAAAAAACTGCTATTTCAAGCACTAATTATACAAGGATCTTCTGTATCTATACAGGTGACTTAATATACATGTCAAAATGTCCCTTTGTGAGGCTGCAGGTACAGGTTCCTCACAGTCTTAGCCTGCAGCCTGCAGACGAGTTAAACCTTGTCTTAAGTTTATTTCCAATAGATTCCCCTTTGGGAATCCAAAAGAACCCTAATTTCCCATATACTACTTATTGTGATTAAAATTCCCATAAGCTTTATTGGTTTCTACACTTGTTATATTAAAATCAAACAGCGCTGTTTGCTCCAAATTATCCTTTTGATTATTGAATTTCGAATTTCCAGAGCAGACTTCTCTGCTAATTTCCTCCTTGCTTGTGAGTGCAGCTATCCTGTATGCCTGCAGGTCATACAGGGTTAATGCTTAGGAGCAGGAGCGCTGCCATGTTTAAAAATATCCACTCTGCCCCCCTCAACATGTTTCGCTACGACGTAGGGTTATCAAAGAGGTAGCGGGCAACTGAGCGTGGATGCGATGTCTGTCATGTTTATAACCTCCGTTTGTGACATCACTGATAGAAAGCAGGATGTGTTATACAACCAATGAGCTGCAATTGTCAAATTGCAGGCAGCTCATTGGGTCAGCCCTTTTGATTGATGGGCTCTACCTCCATTAAGAGGAACAGCCCTATTTTATGACATCCTTCTCAGGTCCGTTAACCAATCAATTCATTTGTTTACTTCCTACGTCAATGCATGACGTGAGTAGCGTAGTCTCGGCTGCGCGAACTCTTAATCTCTTTTCCTCGTCCCTGAGCTAGTCATCACGGTGTGCGCACTCTCGTGTGCGCGAGCTTTAGATGTATGAGCTGTTGGATGTATTGAACGCTGTATGCGCAAACCGGTGTGCGCAAACTGTTAGAATCTTTTAAAGGTATATTACTCCATTATTCCGTCTCTACATTAGGACCATATGCTTTAATATTTAAATAGAATTGCATTTTTTCTTTTTATCTTTTTTTCTTTTTTTCTTTTTTTAGGATAATTCTAGTCTAGAGTTGTGTAATGTCTTTTCAATGTTGAAAGGAGTGAGGAAGGGGGGGGGTGCGAATATTTTGAGGACTGAATATTTTAATGACTAATATTTTATTATTAAACTAGTTACCACACGGGAAAATGAATTTTTTTACCTTATTCACTATTCTTTAACCAATTAGGCTTCCTCCATCAACCTCCTCCTCCACGGCAGCAAGGCACACCACCCCAACGAACACCCCCATCCAGCTTAGGTGAGTATCTTTTCTGGAGGGGGGGGGGAGGGGGGGGGAGGGGGGAGGAAATCGAGTAACAATATTTTGTCTTTTTTGTTTTTTTACTTTAATGGCACCCTGAACTCGTTAAAACTATACTTTTACCAAACAATACCATAATTATCACTGATAATACCATCATATAATGAGTAATACTACTAAATAATTCCCAAAAATAAATCATGAAGAGCATTAGGGAACAGGTGAGGCGACTTACAGCTGCAATCTTGATTCATTAGACCCCCACAATTGCGCTGTGGGTGGTCCAGTGAGTGTCACTAAGCCTCGCTAATGCTGTAAATGCTGTGATCAGATCATGGCATCTAAAGGGTCAATGACTGTCACCAGCATGATTGCTGATGTCCGCCATTAGCAGTGGGCCCCACAGATACAGATAACAGATGCAGTGTACTGCAGTCTATGAAGCTCCTGCTCTCATTCCCTACATGGACATGCTGCAGGGCATAAGTGTATGCCCTAGTGCAAGCGCATACATTTTTTCCCTGCGTCCCTTGGGGTTAAACAGGGCTTCTCCTGTTTTTATTTTTTAGCAAGCAAACATACAGCCTTCACACTCAAGGACAACATAGAAAAAAAAACTGCTATTTCAAGCACTAATTATACAAGGATCTTCTGTATCTATACAGGTGACTTAATATACATGTCAAAATGTCCCTTTGTGAGGCTGCAGGTACAGGTTCCTCACAGTCTTAGCCTGCAGCCTGCAGACGAGTTAAACCTTGTCTTAAGTTTATTTCCAATAGATTCCCCTTTGGGAATCCAAAAGAACCCTAATTTCCCATATACTACTTATTGTGATTAAAATTCCCATAAGCTTTATTGGTTTCTACACTTGTTATATTAAAATCAAACAGCGCTGTTTGCTCCAAATTATCCTTTTGATTATTGAATTTCCAGAGCAGACTTCTCTGCTAATTTCCTCCTTGCTTGTGAGTGCAGCTATCCTGTATGCCTGCAGGTCATACAGGGTTAATGCTTAGGAGCAGGAGCGCTGCCATGTTTAAAATATCCACTCTGCCCCCCTCAACATGTTTCGCTACGACGTAGGGTTATCAAGAGGTAGCGGGCAACTGAGCGTGGATGCGATGTCTGTCATGTTTATAACCTCCGTTTGTGACATCACTGATAGAAAGCAGGATGTGTTATACAACCAATGAGCTGCAATTGTCAAATTGCAGGCAGCTCATTGGGTCAGCCCTTTTGATTGATGGGCTCTACCTCCATTAAGAGGAACAGCCCTATTTTATGACATCCTTCTCAGGTCCGTTAACCAATCAATTCATTTGTTTACTTCCTACGTCAATGCATGACGTGAGTAGCGTAGTCTCGGCTGCGCGAACTCTTAATCTCTTTTCCTCGTCCCTGAGCTAGTCATCACGTGTGCGCACTCTCGTGTGCGCGAGCTGTTAGATGTATGAGCTGTTGGATGTATTGAACGCTGTATGCGCAAACCGGTGTGCGCAAACTGTTAGAATCTTTTAAAGGTATATTACTCCATTATTCCGTCTCTACATTAGGACCATATGCTTTAATATTTAAATAGAATTGCATTTTTTCTTTTTATCTTTTTTTCTTTTTTTAGGATAATTCTAGTCTAGAGTTGTGTAATGTCTTTTCAATGTTGAAAGGAGTGAGGGAAGGGGGGGGGGGGTGCGAATATTTTGAGGACTGAATATTTTGATGACTAAATATTTTATTATTAAACTAGTTACCACACGGGAAAATGAATTTTTTTACCTTATTCACTATTCTTTAACCAATTAGGCTTCCTCCATCAACCTCCTCCTCCACGGCAGCAAGGCACACCACCCCCAACGAACACCCCCATCCAGCTTAGGTGAGTATCTTTTCTGGAGGGGGGGGGGAGGGGGTAGGGAAATCGAGTAACAATATTTTGTCTTTATGTTCCCTTTAAACTAGACCAAACCCATTCATCAACCAACCCCCAAGGAAACCTCCACACTCCAAACCATCCTCTTCACAGGTGAGTATTGGATCGGCTAAACTATGCATATACACACACAACCATGTACACATATATACTCATATACATATATACATAAATATGCACCCATACATATAACCAAGCTCTAAGGATCTCTAATAGGTGTTGTAATTGATAATGGTATTACTTGGTTATTATGATGTTTAAGTTTATAGGGCGCTTACTTGTTTAATTCCAACAAAATCCACATTTAATTAATATGGGCACAACCCGCTTTCTAATCGTTCTTTTCCTTCTTTTCTTTGCTACTCATGACACGACATCTGCTCTTGTGTAGTTTAGTGTTAAATTTTAATTTTTAAACTCATTGTTAAAAATATATGTTGACAGAATGATGGACAGGCTAATTTTTAGAGGAAGGCGGAAAAAGTAAACCCTTCGTTAAGTCCATATGGGCTAAGGGTTTTAAGTCTATATATCCATGTAGCCTCCTCTCTCAACAATTTTTTGTCTAAGTTACCACCTCTCGGGCCTAGACTGGGTTTAAGAAAACCCCAAAACTTTAAATTTGACAAATCACCTTTATGTACCTCACGGGTATGTCTAGCTAGAGGAGTATCGGCACCCGTTCTAATTGTACTAAGGTGTTTAGAAATTCTCCTTCTCAGCTGTTGTGAAGTCTTCCCTACGTACATCTTAGGGCATCCGCATTCCACTATATAAACTACTCCAGTCGTCTGACAATTAATAAAGTCTCTTATTTCATATTTCCGTCCGTCTGTTACATTAACAAATTCCTTTTTTTTAGGCATAAATTTACAGAAGTTGCATCCTCCACATGGATAAGATCCTTTTACTTTTGATTTTAACCACATTGTTTCCGTTTTTTCTTCTTTATAGTGACTGTGTACCAGGCACTCTCTTACATTTCTGCCTCTGCGATAGGTCACACTAGGACCCACGGTAAGTACCTCCTTAAGGTCATTGTCCTCTAAGAGGATCGGCCAATATTTTTTGAGAATCTCTAGAACCTGCTTGTTGCTTTGATCAAAGGTTCCTATACATCTCACTATTCGTGATTGTTCTCCAATCTTTTTTGGTCTCAATAGGTCCGCCCTTGGGGTATCTCTAGCCCTCGCAAACGCACGATGCAGAATCTTTTTAGGGTAGCCCCTAGCTATAAATCGATGGTATAGAAGTTTGCTCTCCTCCAGGAAAGCAACTTCATTTGAGCTATTGCGTTTTGCCCTAAGGTATTGGCCTATAGGTATACCGCTTTTCAGAGGTCTCGGATGGAAACTTTTCCAGTTAAGGAAACTGTTGGTAGATGTGGTTTTTCTGTATACTTTTGTCTCGACGCTACCGCCAGGTTCGAAAGAGATCTCTAGGTCCAAAAAACATAGTGAGTGAGAGTGAATTTCTGATGTAAAGTGCATACCAATCTGGTTGTTATTGAGGTTTTGTACAAACTTGTGAAAAAGAGTGGTGGTGCCATCCCAAAATAAAGAACATCATCTATATAACGCCCCCAAAATAAAATGTGCTTAGTGAACTCATCGTGTTCATCTGAAAAAACTATCGTGTTCTCCCACCACCCTAAAAATAAATTTGCAAAATTAGGTGCACATGCCGTGCCCATTGCCGTGCCTTTGTGTTGTAAATAAAAGTGACTATCGAATGTGAAATAGTTATGTGTAAGTAAAAAGTGAAGAAGAGTGATAACAAATTTATTGTGATCAGTGAACTGTGTGCCTCTAGTGGTGAGGAAGTGTTCAACTGCTTTTATTCCCAAATTATGTTCAATATTTGTGTACAAGGCCTCTACGTCGAGGCTCGCAATCTGTGTGCCAGATGGGAATGTGATCTCTTCAAGCCTGGCGACAGCGTCTCTAGTATCCTTTATATATGAGGGCAAGGAAGCCACAAAAGGTGATAATATCTGATCTACATAAAGGCTTATCCCTTCTGTTAAGTTGTCATTTCCCGATACTATCGGGCGTCCTGGTATCGGATCCTTTTGTTTATGAATTTTTGGCAACGCATAAAACGTTGCCAAAGTAGGTTTTTCATTCATCATTGCTTTGTATTCATCTTCTGTAATCATGCCTTTTAGTTTACCATCCACTAGGATGTTTTTTAACTCTATAACATATCTGTTTGTGGGATTAGAGTCTAACCTCTTATAGGTACTTTGATCTTTTAAGAGTCTTAACACCATATTTTTGTAGTCATCTCTCATCATTATTACTATGTTGCCCCCCTTATCGGAGGGCTTAATGACTATTTGGTCATTTTTTTCTAGTTCTTGAAGGGCTTGGTTTTCTTTCTTAGTGAGATTACTGTTGTGTCTACTAGGTTTTATCTTTTCGATTTCCGAACATACTATTTTAACAAAAGTGTCTATATTATTAAATTGATTGAATGTTGGTGTTGTTTTACATTTAGGCTTTAGAGTAGAGAAAGGTGGGAGCACCCCCGACCTGACTCCCGTCTCGTTCTCTTCCAGAAGATCCGCAAGGTCAGTTATCACTTGTTCATCTCTCCTTCTATCTTCACTCGAATTGACTGAATTGTTTTTGTGTACTTTGTGCAAGGCAAGCTTTCTCGCGAAAAGGTTAATATCTTTAACCCACGTGAAAGGGTTAAAGTTCGGGGTAGGAGTAAACGATAACCCCTTCCGTAAGATTGACTCCTGGTCTGATGTTAGCTGTATTTTTGAGAGGTTGCATATCTGCATTTCTCCATTTTTTTCTAAGTGGGTCTGGGATGTAATGGGTTTTGTAGGTATCTCCATTTCTCCCTGTCCCTCAATTGAATACCTCCTCCTAAAAAATGGGGTTGTGATTGATTCATTCCTCCTCCAGGTTGTGTATGTGGATGAGTAACCACTGCCAATTGTTGAGTATGTTGGGTCTGAGATGTTAATGGTGGTATAGAGGAGTAGGGTGCCAAAGAGGAGTCCTGCAAATTTCCAATAGGTTGTGCTATTGTTTGAGGTCCTGAGTTTTGTGCCATTGTTTGAGGTCCTTGGTTTTGTACCCATGTCTGCTGCTGTTGGTAATTTGGATTTATATAGTTATATTGATTGGGATTATTTTTTTGTTGTTGTTGATTGTACTGATTGTACTGTTGACCCCCAGGTCCTTGACCTTTATTAGTCTGATTCTTGTTTTGTCTCTTGTAACTGTATTTTTGTTTGTTTTTTGCTTTGTATCTCCCAGTACTATAATTGGCACCCTTGCTGCTTAATTGATCGTCAGACTCTGATATTTCTGACTCTGATATATCAGTATATTTATTGTGCTGATTATAAGCGTTTTCTGTGCCTCTTTTTATATATATCAGGCCAGAGTCAAAATCTTTTTTATCCCTTACGTATTTTCGGTGCTTGCGTTCTTTCAATTCAGATTGAAAGCTCTCAATATGCTTTTGGAGTTGTTGTTCTAAATTATTAAATTCTGTTTGTGATTTAAAGACTTGAATTTCTTCTATCTGTTCTTCCAATTGTTTAGTAACCTCACTGAAAACCCTTTTCTCATATGTGACCAAATAGTCTAACATCCGAAGTGAGTTTTCGGTTAAGAGTTGTTGCCAACCTTTAAGGAACTCCAAGTCCTCTTGATGTGAATTAGGGGTGATGTTAATCCTAAGTCCCCTATACACGATTTTTTGTTGTAAATAGGTCTCAAGACTTTCAATCTCCCACCAAGAACGTAAATATTTTTTATATGTTTTTTGGAGATTGCGGAATGAGGAGTTGATGTCAATTTGATTTAGTGGCAGTTCATTGGCCGAAAAAACATTCTGCGCCTGAGTGATGAACAAATCTGGATTCAATTTCCCAGATAAAAAGCCTGCCATCACTTGTGTTGGCAATATTGCCTGGTCTAATCAAGGAGGGAATTAACCTCTATTCACATTCACCATACCTGGTAAGACCAGCATATGGAGGGTTGAATTTATATGTTTATTTCCAATAGATTCCCCTTTGGGAATCCAAAAGAACCCTAATTTCCCATATACTACTTATTGTGATTAAAATTCCCATAAGCTTTATTGGTTTCTACACTTGTTATATTAAAATCAAACAGCGCTGTTTGCTCCAAATTATCCTTTTGATTATTGAATTTCCAGAGCAGACTTCTCTGCTAATTTCATCCTTGCTTGTGAGTGCAGCTATCCTGTATGCCTGCAGGTCATACAGGGTTAATGCTTAGGAGCAGGAGCGCTGCCATGTTTAAAATATCCACTCTGCCCCCCTCAACATGTTTCGCTACGACGTAGCGTTATCAAGAGGTAGCGGGCAACTGAGCGTGGATGTGATGTCTGTCATGTTTATAACCTCCGTTTGTGACATCACTGATAGAAAGCAGGATGTGTTATACAACCAATGAGCTGCAATTGTCAAATTGCAGGCAGCTCATTGGGTCAGCCCTTTTGATTGATGGGCTCTACCTCCATTAAGAGGAACAGCCCTATTTTATGACATCCTTCTCAGGTCCGTTAACCAATCAATTCATTTGTTTACTTCCTACGTCAATGCATGACGTGAGTAGCGTAGTCTCGGCTGCGCGAACTCTTAATCTCTTTTCCTCGTCCCTGAGCTAGTCATCACGTGTGCGCACTCTCGTGTGCGCGAGCTGTTAGATGTATGAGCTGTTGGATGTATTGAACGCTGTATGCGCAAACCGGTGTGCGCAAACTGTTAGAATCTTTTAAAGGTATATTACTCCATTATTCCGTCTCTACATTAGGACCATATGCTTTAATATTTAAATAGAATTGCATTTTTTCTTTTTATCTTTTTTTCTTTTTTTCTTTTTTTAGGATAATTCTAGTCTAGAGTTGTGTAATGTCTTTTCAATGTTGAAAGGAGTGAGGGAAGGGGGGGGTGCGAATATTTTGAGGACTGAATATTTTAATGACTAAATATTTTATTATTAAACTAGTTACCACACGGGAAAATGAATTTTTTTACCTTATTCACTATTCTTTAACCAATTAGGCTTCCTCCATCAACCTCCTCCTCCACGGCAGCAAGGCACACCACCCCCAACGAACACCCCCATCCAGCTTAGGTGAGTATCTTTTCTGGAGGGGGGGGGGAGGGGGGGGAGGGGGGAGGGAAATCGAGTAACAATATTTTGTCTTTTTTGTTTTTTTACTTTAATGGCACCCTGAACTCGTTAAAACTATACTTTTACCAAACAATACCATAATTATCACTGATAATACCATCATATAATGAGTAATACTACTAAATAATTCCCAAAAATAAATCATGAAGAGCATTAGGGAACAGGTGAGGCGACTTACAGCTGCAATCTTGATTCATTAGACCCCCACAATTGCGCTGTGGGTGGTCCAGTGAGTGTCACTAAGCCTCGCTAATGCTGTAAATGCTGTGATCAGATCATGGCATCTAAAGGGTCAATGACTGTCACCAGCATGATTGCTGATGTCCGCCATTAGCAGTGGGCCCCACAGATACAGATAACAGATGCAGTGTACTGCAGTCTATGAAGCTCCTGCTCTCATTCCCTACATGGACATGCTGCAGGGCATAAGTGTATGCCCTAGTGCAAGCGCATACATTTTTTCCCTGCGTCCCTTGGGGTTAAACAGGGCTTCTCCTGTTTTTATTTTTTAGCAAGCAAACATACAGCCTTCACACTCAAGGACAACATAGAAAAAAAAACTGCTATTTCAAGCACTAATTATACAAGGATCTTCTGTATCTATACAGGTGACTTAATATACATGTCAAAATGTCCCTTTGTGAGGCTGCAGGTACAGGTTCCTCACAGTCTTAGCCTGCAGCCTGCAGACGAGTTAAACCTTGTCTTAAGTTTATTTCCAATAGATTCCCCTTTGGGAATCCAAAAGAACCCTAATTTCCCATATACTACTTATTGTGATTAAAATTCCCATAAGCTTTATTGGTTTCTACACTTGTTATATTAAAATCAAACAGCGCTGTTTGCTCCAAATTATCCTTTTGATTATTGAATTTCCAGAGCAGACTTCTCTGCTAATTTCCTCCTTGCTTGTGAGTGCAGCTATCCTGTATGCCTGCAGGTCATACAGGGTTAATGCTTAGGAGCAGGAGCGCTGCCATGTTTAAAATATCCACTCTGCCCCCCTCAACATGTTTCGCTACGACGTAGGGTTATCAAGAGGTAGCGGGCAACTGAGCGTGGATGCGATGTCTGTCATGTTTATAACCTCCGTTTGTGACATCACTGATAGAAAGCAGGATGTGTTATACAACCAATGAGCTGCAATTGTCAAATTGCAGGCAGCTCATTGGGTCAGCCCTTTTGATTGATGGGCTCTACCTCCATTAAGAGGAACAGCCCTATTTTATGACATCCTTCTCAGGTCCGTTAACCAATCAATTCATTTGTTTACTTCCTACGTCAATGCATGACGTGAGTAGCGTAGTCTCGGCTGCGCGAACTCTTAATCTCTTTTCCTCGTCCCTGAGCTAGTCATCACGTGTGCGCACTCTCGTGTGCGCGAGCTGTTAGATGTATGAGCTGTTGGATGTATTGAACGCTGTATGCGCAAACCGGTGTGCGCAAACTGTTAGAATCTTTTAAAGGTATATTACTCCATTATTCCGTCTCTACATTAGGACCATATGCTTTAATATTTAAATAGAATTGCATTTTTTCTTTTTATCTTTTTTTCTTTTTTTAGGATAATTCTAGTCTAGAGTTGTGTAATGTCTTTTCAATGTTGAAAGGAGTGAGGGAAGGGGGGGGGGGTGCGAATATTTTGAGGACTGAATATTTTGATGACTAAATATTTTATTATTAAACTAGTTACCACACGGGAAAATGAATTTTTTTACCTTATTCACTATTCTTTAACCAATTAGGCTTCCTCCATCAACCTCCTCCTCCACGGCAGCAAGGCACACCACCCCCAACGAACACCCCCATCCAGCTTAGGTGAGTATCTTTTCTGGAGGGGGGGGGGGAGGGGGGGGGAGGGGGGGGAGGGAAATCGAGTAACAATATTTTGTCTTTTTTGTTTTTTTACTTTAATGGCACCCTGAACTCGTTAAAACTATACTTTTACCAAACAATACCATAATTATCACTGATAATACCATCATATAATGAGTAATACTACTAAATAATTCCCAAAAATAAATCATGAAGAGCATTAGGGAACAGGTGAGGCGACTTACAGCTGCAATCTTGATTCATTAGACCCCCACAATTGCGCTGTGGGTGGTCCAGTGAGTGTCACTAAGCCTCGCTAAAGGGCCCGTAAAGCGACATGCATTGCTGTATTGGGACCCTGTATACTACAACTCCCAGCATGCCCAGACAGCCCTTGGCGTCTGGGCATGCTGGGAGTTGTAGTTTTGCAACATCTGGAGGTCCACAGTTTGGAGACCACTGTGCCCTTCCAGATGTTGCAAAACTACACATCCTCAGCATGACTTACTGTCCAGGCATGCTGGGAGTTGTAGTTCTGTAACATCTGGCCCTTCAGATGTTGCAGAACTACAACTCCCAGCATGCCTGTACAGTTTTGGCATACTGGGAGTTGTAGTTTTGCAACATCTGGAAGGGCACAGATTGGGAACCACTGTATTAGTGGTTGCAAACTGTAGTCCTCCAGATGTTGCAAAACTACAACTCCAAGCATGCTGGGAGTTGTAGTTCGGCAACATCTGGCTCTAAAGATGTTGCCGAACTACTACTTCCAGCATGCCTGAGAATACTGGGAGTTGTAGTTTTGCAACAACAGGAGGCACACTGGTTGGGAAACATTGTCTGTTTCCTAACTCAGTGTTTCCCAACCTGTGTGCCTCCAGCTGTTGCAAAACTATAACTACCAGCATGCACTGAGACTGTGCATGCTGGGAGTTGTAGTTTTGCAACAGCTGGAGGTTTCCCCCCCCCCTGTGAATGTACAGGGTACATTCACATGGGCAGGGGGCTTGCAGTGAGTATCAGGCTGCAAGTTTGCGATGCAGCAAATTTTGGGCGGCAGCTCAAACTCGCAGCGGGAAACTTGCTGTAATCCCCCACCCGGGTGACTGTACCCTAAAAACACTACACTACACTAACACAAAATAAAATAAAAAGTAAAAAACACTACATATACACATACCCCTACACAGCCCCCCTCCCTCCCCAATAAAAATGAAAAACGTCTGGTACGCCACTGTTTTCAAAATGGAGCCTCCAGCTGTTGCAAAACAACAACTCCCAGTATTGCCGGACAGCCGTTGACTGTCCAGGCATGCTGGGAGTTTTGCAACAGCTGGAGGCACCCTGTTTGGGAATCACTGGCGTAGAATACCCCTATGTCCACCCCTATGCAAATCCCTAATTCAGGCCTCAAATGCGCATGGCGCTCTCACTTTGGAGCCCTGTCGTATTTCAAGGCAACAGTTTAGGGCCACATATGGGGTATCGCCGTACTCGGGAGAAATAGCCTAACAAATTTTGGGGGTCTTTTTCTCCTTTCACCCCTTATGAAAAGGTGAAGTTGGGGTCTACACCAGCATGTTAGTGTAAAAAAATAAATTTTTTACACTAACATGCTGGTGTTGCCCCATACTTTTCATTTTGACAAGAGGTAAAAGGGAAAAAAGCCCCCCAAAATTTGTAATGCAATTTCTCCCGACTATGGAGATACCCCATATGTGTGCGCAAAGTGCTCTGGGGGCGCACAACAATGTGGTGATTTGAGGTGATTTGCACAGGGGTGGCTGATTGTTACAGCGGTTTTGACAAACGCAAAAAAAAAAACCCCCACATGTGACCCCATTTCGGAAACTACACCCCTCACGGAATGTAATGAGGGGTGCAGTGAGAATTTACCCCCCACTGGTGTCTGACAGATCTTTGGAACAGTGGGCTGTGCAAATAAAAAATTTTGTACAGCCCACTGTTCCAAAGATCTGACAGACACCAGTGGGGGGTAAATGCTCACTGTACCCCTTGTTACGTTCCTCAAGGGGTCTAGTTTCCAAAATGGTATGCCATGTGGGGGTGATGTTGCTGTCCTGGCACCATAGGGGCTTCCTAAATGCGACATGCCCCCGAGCAAAATTTGCTCTCAAAAAGCCAAATATGACTCCTTCTCTTCTGAGCATTGTAGTTCGCCCATAGTGCACTTCAGGTCAACTTATGGGGTACCTCCATACTCAGAAGAGATGGGGTTACAAATTTTGGGGGGTATTTTCTGCTATTAACCCTTGCATAAATGTGAAATTTGGGGGGAAACACACATTTTAGTGAAATTTTTTTTACATATGCAAAAGTCGTGAAACATCTGTCGGGTATTAAGGCTCACTTTATTCCTTGTTACGTTCCTCAAGGGGTCTAGTTTCCAAAATGGTATGCCATGTGTTTTTTTTCCTGTTCTGGCACCATAGGGGCTTCCTAAATGCAACATGCCCCCCAAAAACCATTTCAGAAAAACGTACTCTCCAAAATCCCCTTGTCGCTCCTTCGCTTCTGAGCCCTCTACTGCGCCCACCGAACACCTTACATAGACATATGAGGTATGTGCTTACTCAAGAGAAATTGGGCTACAAATATAAGTATACATTTTCTCCTTTTACCCCTTGTAAAAATTAAAAAATTGGGTCTACAAGAACATGCGAGTGTAAAAAATGAAGATTGTGAATTTTCTCCTTCACTTTGCTGCTATTCCTGTGAAACACCTAAAGGGTTAAAATGCTGACTGAATGTCATTTTGAATACTTTGGGGGGTGAAGTTTTTATAATGGTGTCATTTGTGGGGTATTTCTAATATGAAGACCCTTCAAATCCCCTTCAAACCTGAACTGGTCCCTGAAAAATTGTGATTTTGGAAATTTTGTGAAAAATTGGAAAATTGCTGCTGAACTTTGAAGCCCTCTGGTGTCTTCCAAAAGTAAAAACACGTACATTTTATGATGCCAACATAAAGTGGACATATTGTATATGTGAATTAAAAAAAATGATTTGGAATATCCATTTTCCTTACAAGCAGAGAGCTTCAAAGTTAGAAAATGCTAAATTTTCAATTTTTTCATCAAATTTTTGAATTTTTCACTAAGAAACGATGCAAGTATCGACAAAATTTTACCAATAACATAAAGTAGAATATGTCACGAAAAAACAATCTCGGAATCAGAATGATAGGTAAAAGCATTCCAGATGTTAAAAGTGACAGTGGTCAGATGTTCAAAAAACGCTCTGGTCCTAAGGTGTAAAATGGCCTGGTCCTTAAGGGGTTAATCTAAAATATATCAAAAGTTTATTTGATGAGAGGTACCCTTTAAATATATCTATATAGAGTAGAAAGTACTATATATTGCAAGTTGCATACTGGTACGGTGCTGTGAACAAACATGTATATGCTACATGTCAACAATAAAGTGCATAGTATAGTAAAAGAGTATAAATAATACCCACAAAGGACACGAGGGTCACAAAGTAATTGCAGGGACCGGGATGCCGCCAATCCAACACGCGTTTTGACACGCTGACCTTCGTCAGGGAGTGGTCAGCGTGCTGAAATGTTTTTGGGGGGCATGTCGCATTTAGGAAGCCCCCATGATGACAGAACAGCAAAAAAAAACACACACATGGCATACTATTTTGGAAACTACACCCCTTAAGGAAGGTAACAAGGGGTATAGTGAGCCTTAACACCCCACAGGTGATTGACGAACTTTCGTTAAAAGGGGACGAAAAAATGTAAAATAAAAAAATAAAATGCTGGTGTTACCCCAAATTTTTCATTTTCACAAGGAGTAACAGGAGAAAAAAAAACAAAAAATGTGTAACCCCATTTCTTTTGAGTATGGAAATACCCCATATGTGGATGTAAAGTGCTCTGTGGGCGCACTACAATGCACAGAAGAGAAGGAGCGCCATTGGGCTTTTGAAGAGAAAATTTGGTTGGTTAGAATGGAAGTCGGGGGCCATGTGCGTTTACAAAGCCCCCATGGTGCCAGAACAGTGGACCTCCCCCACATGTGACCACATTTTGGAAACTACACCCCTCATAGAATGTAATAAGGGGTGCAGTGAGATCTTTGGAACAGTGGGCTGTGCAAATTAAAAAAAAATTCATTTTCACGGACCACTGTTCTAAAAATCTGTCAGACACCTGTGGGGTGTAAATGCTCACTGCACCCCTTGTTACAATCCGTGAGGGGTGTAGTTTCCAAAATGAAGTCACATGTGGTGGGGGGGGGTCCATTGTTCTGGCAGCATGGGGGCTTTGTAAATGCACATGGTCTTCAATTCCAGCCTAATTCTCTCTCCAAAAGCCCAATGAAGCTCCTTCTCTTCTGAGCCTTGTAGTTCGCCAGCAGAGCCCTTTACATCCACATATGGGGCATTTTCATACTCAGAAAAAATGGGGTTACAAATATTGGGAGGCTTTTTTCCTATTACCCCTTGTGAAAATGAAAAATTTGGGGTAACACCAGCATTTCAGGGGGAAAAAAGCAAATTTTAAATTTTCACGTCTAACTTTAACGAAAATTCGTCAAAGACCTGTGGGGTGATAAGGCTCACTATACCCCTTGTTACAATCCTTGAGGGGTGTAGTTTCCAAAATGGGGTCACATGTGGGTGTTTTTTTTTTTGCATTCATGTCAGAACTAACCCCTGTGCAAATCACCAATTTAGGCCTCAAATATACATGGTGCTCTCTCACACCTGAGCCCTGTTGTGCATCCGCAGAGCCTTTTATACCCACATATGGGGTATTTCCTTACTCTGGAGAAATTGCATTACAAATTTTGGGGGTCTTTTTCTCCTTTTACCTATTGTGAAAATATAAAGTATGGGGCATCACCAGCATGTTACTGTAAAATGTTTTATTTTTTACACTTACATGCTGGTGTAGCCCCTAACTTTTCCTTTTTATAATGGGTAAAAGGAGAAAAAGCCCCCCAAAATTTGTAACACAATTTCTCCTGAGTATGGAAATACCCCATATGTGGCACTAAACTGTTGCCTTAAAATACGGCAGGGCTCCAAAGCAAGAGAGCGCCATGTGCATTTGAGGCCTAGATTAGGACTTTGCAATAGGGGCGGACACGGATACAAGGATGGGGCTTGTCTCCATCAAAACCCTACGGCAGTGTTTCCCAAACAGGCTGCCTACAGCTGTTGCAAAACTCTTAGCCTGCCAGGACAGTCAATGGCTGTCCGGCAATACCGGGAGTTGTTGTTTTGCAACAGCTGGAGGCTCCGTTTTAGAAGCACTGCCGTATGAGACATTTTTCATATTTATTGGGGGGGGGTTAACTGTGTAGGGGTACATGTATATGTAGTGTTTCACTTTTTATTTTGTGTTAGTGTAGTGTAGTGTTTTTAGGGTACATTCACACAGGAGGGGGGGTTCACAGTGAGTTTTCCGCTGGGAGTTTGAGCTGTGGCAGAAAATTTGCCGCAGCTCAAACTTGTAGAAACCCACTGTAAAAAGAACTTGCTTTGCTTATATGTAGACATGATTCTTTTTGTGGTCCGGGCCTGCATAAGATTGCATAAACATTTACCACCCATTAAACAGGGTAAATCCAACCATAAATTCCCCCTAAATATTAAAACACAGTATAATTTTTGTTTAAATATCTTCCTGCTGTCATTCTGGTTAGTTTTTTTCATATCTGCTCACATAGCACCTTGCGAAAACCTAGTGGCCCTGATTTACTATTGTAAACCCGACATTTTGACAGATTGTCTCATTGCGCCAGAATTTAGTCTCATTGTGCCAGAAATGAAAAAAACCCGACCATCTCTTCATTTTACTGAGAAAACATGAAAAGGGGTGCGTGGTCATTGGGGAAAGGGGCGTGGTCACAGAAAGGGCATGTCCCCAAAATTTTCACAAAAAAACAACATATTTACTAAGGTTTTCACAGGAAATGTAGTGGATTTCAGCTTAAGAAAACCCTACAGATCAGAGCATGTGTAAAAAAAAAAGAAGTGCAAAATGTAGAAAACCTTAGTAAATACTGTGGAAATTTTTTGGGGGGAATTAAAACCCACAAAGAAAACTACACACCACTCTCAGTAAATCAGTAAGTCAGTGTTCTCTCACTAGATGCCATAATGTGTGGTCTAAATCATCAGCCCAGCACAGTGCAAGTGTACGGTGTCCATTTTAGGACATCGTCAGTCGTCAGCTGCACCTCCATCCTCCGTCAGGCAAAACAGCATCCCGCCTCCTCCCTCGAACCAATCGTCGTCAGCGGCAACTCCGTCCTCCGTCAGGCAATACAGCATCCTGCCTCCTCCCTCGGACCAATCGCCATCAGTCGTCAGCCGCAATTCTGTCCTCCTTCAGGCAAAACAGCGTTCCGCCTCCTCCCGCGAACCAATCTCCGTCAGTTGTCCACCGCAACTCCGTCCTCCGAGAGGCAAAACGGCATCCTGCCTTCTCCCTCGGACCAATCGCCATCAGTCGTCAGCCGCAACTCCATGCTCCCTCACACCAATCGCTGTCATCCTTCAGCCACAGCTCCCTCATCCGAAAGTCCCTCAGACGCAGCTTCTTGCTGCATAGCAGAGCCGCCGCTGCACAGCACTGTATAGCAGAGCCGACATTGAACAGCATGTACAGCAGAACCCGTATAGCAGAGAGCTGACACTGACTCGGCTCTGCTACATGGCAGGAAGGAGGGATGACGGAGTTTTGGATGAGAGACTTTAGGATGACAAAGGGAGGATGGAGTTGCGGCTGACGCCTGACGGAGATTGATCCGAGGGAGGAGGCGGGACGCTGTTTTGCCTGACGGAGGACGGAGGTACGGCTGACAACTGACGATGTCCTAAAATGGAAACTGTACAAGTGCACTTTGTGACACATTTATCATACGATCACAGGGGGGTTGATAAATTTGGCTCACATAAGCAAAAACCAAGAAATTACTTCAGAACACCACTTTTTAACACCACCTCTTCTCCTTTGTGACTTTTCTGCTCTAAAGCCGCATTTGTGACAAAAAATTTTTTTTTCCCCTTAATGTATTAACCCATTTTTTTTTCATTTCAGTTCCATATATGCAAAGGACTACTTCAGGCTACGGTGACCAGCATTTTTTTGTTTAATATTAATAAAATGGTTAACGAGGGCTTGGGGGGGGGGGGTTGGAATAAAAAATGTTTTAAACATGTTGTGTTTTTTTTTTAGATTTCTTAACAGGATTAGTAGTGGAAGCCGTCTAATAGACGGTATCCATTGCTAAGACAGGGCTAAGCATTAACCACAAAAACAGCTAGAGCTAACTACCAATTATTACCCCGGTACCCACCGCCCCAGGGGTTCCAGGAAGAGCCGGTACCAACAGGCCCAGAGCATCAAAAATGGCACTCCTGGGCCTAGGCAGTAACAGGCTGGCATTATTTAGGCTTGGGAGGGACAGTAACAATGGTCCTTGTCCACCCTGGTAACATCAGGCTGTTGCTGCTTGGTTGGTATCGGGCTGAGAATGAAAATACAGGGAACCACACACGTTTTTTGCATAAATAATAATAATTAAAAAAATTTATAGAGTTCCCTGTATTTTAATTCTCAGCACGATACCAACAGCCTGACGTTACCAGGGTGGGTGAGGACCATTGTTACTGTCCCTCCTCAGTAACGCCAGCCTGTTACCACCTATGCCCAGGAGCGCCAATTTTTGACGCTCCGGGCCTGTTGGTACCGACTCTTCCAAGCACTCCTGTGATGGTGGATACCGGGGTAATAATTGGGAGTTAGCGCTGGCTGGTTTTGGGGCTAACGCTAAGCCCCGGCTTAGTAATGAATTTTGTCTATTAGACAGTTTCCACTACTAATCCTGTTAAGAAAACAAACAAAAAAAAAAACTAAAAAAAAAAAAAACACAACTTTGGAAAAATTTTATTCCAAAAAATACTCCCCCAGAAGCATTTTATTAATATTAAACAAAAAAAAAAAAATGCTGGTCATCTTAGTTGTCCACCGAATCCGAAGAAGTCCTCTGCATACATGGATTTGAAATGTGAAGAAAAGAACACAAAACATATGTAAATACATTTATGGTGCCTCCGGCAACATTTATGTTGCCTCCCATGACGGGAGTTGTAGTTTAGCAACAGCGAGCCTCCAGTTTAGCAATAGCACCCTGTTCCTAAACTACAACTCCCATCATGGGAGTTGTAGTTTAGCAACAGCCAGGGAAGCCCGCTTATCTCACACCCGCCTGCGCCCCGCATGACTACAGCTCCCAGCATGTCCTCACTGTAAAGGCATGCTGGGACTTGTAGTTGTGAGTTGCGGACTGGTGGGAAATGTGCGGGCGGGTAACAGGGAAGCCTGTCACCCACTCGCACATCTCCTCCTGCCTGCACCGCATGACTACAACTACCAGCATGCCCTTACAGCAAGGACATGCTAGGAGTTGTAGCAGTGGTGGGGGGGGCAGCCTGCCCCGGGTGCCGTGTCATGACGCTGCCGATGCTGCCCCAATGCGAAAGGGTGACCTGAGAATTCCGGATGATTACCTCCCAAAGTGGTGCTAAATGACCTTATGTGAGAAACGAACTGAAACGTGATTGGAGCAATCTCCCCCTCGTGTTCACGTCACAAACTTCCTATGGACCTGCATTGAAGGTTGCCCTAAAATACAGTGGTTAAACTGTGTCCCTGCAGGCCTTTAGAGGGCAAAACACCTCAACTGGTAGGTTAAGTAATAGAATGCATAAACCTTGTAAACAACGCCACCACCGAACTTCACTACCCATGAACCCCTGAAACAGACCCTATAACAGTGGAATCAACCAACTAATTATGCACGAAGGCTCTACCTAGTGACGGATAGCTATAACCACTATACCTACACTGCAGAATAGACCAGCCCTAACTCTAGACCATGCTAGCGTACAGTCTAAACACACCAACTTGTGACATTGACCCGAGGGAACTGCTAGCTGTCTATGAAGCCTAAACTACACTATCCAATCCCTATTTGCAAGGCCAAGACCGCAAACTGTTGGCCAATAGACCCACAGTAACCTGACGCCATGACCGACCTTGACCATGATAAGTATATTTACCGAACCAGGACTAAGCTTGGGAACTTACCTGAAGACTACACACACTGTCCGACAGCCATACCATAAGATACCCACCCACTGTATTTCGAAGCATTGGCCTTTTGCGAGTAATCGAGCCTTGCATCGCCCTTGTGCCTGTAGACATGCCAGGACTAGCTAATACAATGTGCCAATGACTGCACTCAATAACACTACCCTGAACACTTACCCAACCTCAAACCTCCGAACTTCTGCCTGGAAACTGAACTCCGGGGTGACGTGTTGCTGCGATTGACAGTGAACTTCATAATCATTGTGGCTAGGACCGTGACAATGCCTTGCGTAACCCTTGAATCTGGAGTTCTATTCGAGAACCACCATGCCTGAACCTTTACCAGGTCTGTTCGTAATCGACGTGCCTGTAGACGAGACAGGTCTATTTGTAATCATCGTACCTGTGTGATAGTTCTTTGCGTACCCTCGAGCCTGTACACGTGGCAGGTCCAGCATAACCATTGTTTCTTTTTTTTATTTGTCATGGAACTATAACTACGAAAGTGTGTTGGTGACAATAACTTACCAGTGTATCCCACTTCCGGAGTGACAGGTATGCAGGGACTACAATCCTAATGCGCCATGCCGCTGTTACTTTGACAGCATGGAGTCAACAGCAACTCTTTTAGATACAAAGAGTATATAGTCACCTGTATGTCGTGCTGTTGTTGCCCTGCAGATGTGACAGTGACAACAACTGCACAGTGTGTCAAGTACGAAGGATCACCATCACCTACGTGTCATGATGTTGTTGCCCTAAATATGCATCAGTACCAATGACTATGCAATGTATCCCCCTGCAGATGTGGCAGGTACGAAGGATACACCACCTATGTTTCGAAATATTGTTGCTCTGAAAAAGTGTCAGTAAACAAAAACAGCGCGGTGCATACCCCTGCAAACGTGGCAGGTACGAACGGTATACAACTGCCTATGTGACGTGATGCTGTTGTTCTGAAAAACGTGTCAGTAACAAACAACTATGCGATGTATCCCCCTGCAGACATGACAGGTATACTGGGTATACAACCGCCTATGTGTTGTGGTGTTGTCACTCTGAAACGTGTCAGTAGCAACGACTATGCAATGTATCCCTCTGCAGTCGTGGCAGATATGAGGGGTATACACCACCTATGTGTCATGACGCTGTTGCTCTGCAATGTGAGAGAAAAGAACCATCATGTCGGTCAATCCCCTGCAGAAGTGGCAGGTATACTGGGAAAACAAGTGTCATACTATGAGCATATAAACCGTATAATGCCATGCACAATATAAATGCCATGAGTGTCTGAAACCAACGCACAAGCGCATGTGCAACATAACAACCACGAGAACATGCATCACATGAAACCTATGAGTGTATGAAGAACAGGAGCATATGAACAGTGTAAATACCCTGATCACAAGACCGTAAGACCGCCATAAATGTGAACAGCACAAATGCCACGAGAACTTGACCAGTAACTGCTAAGAATGTGTGAACAGTATAGATGCTACGAGCATTTGAACAATATCATATGACGAATGAATGTCGTGAAGATATGATCTGTATACTGGCCACGAGCATAAGGGCATTATGAATGCCACGAGCGGATGGACATTGAAACACCATTAATGTATTACAGTATAAATTACTATGAGGCTATGAGAAGTGTATCATGAGCACAATAATCGTGTAAACACCAAAATTGCCTGAACAATATAACTACTATATGCGTATGAATAGATCAACGGCCCGATCATGTAATAACAAGTACTATGAGCTAGTGGACAATATGAATGCCGTGGGCTAATGAACAGTATAACTGCCATAAACGTGTAGCTACCAGGAGCATATGAAAGGTATGAATGCAGTGAGCTTAAACAGTATGACCACCACAAGCATACCAGAAACGCGACCCCGAGCGAATGAATAGTATAGATGCCATGAGCGTGTGAAAAGTGTACATTACCCTAAACCTGTGAACAGTATAGATATCGAAAGCGTATGGACAATATGATTGCTATGGAGTGTGACCTTATTCCTGCCCTGAGCGTGAGCCCAATATGAACAAGCGTGTGAACAGTCCAAATGCCCAGATCGCATGACAGTATGACTCAATAAGCCTGAGAACAGTATGACTGTCCAGAGTGTATGCACAATGAAGCCCCTATCGTATCCAATAGATGCCATGGGAGTACCGACCATATGACATCATAAGCGACCATGAACAGTATAATGCCATAGGCGTATGCACGACACAAATGTCATGGGCATATCAATCAGCATCACTGCCACAACGCATATGCCGAGTATGAATGCCATGAGGCATTAATGTAACGGCTATAACATAATACCGTGGAGCCTCTAAACAAAAATGTGGTCACCTATACATTAACAGCTCTATTGTAGACTCAATATGCATACCCACAGAAAACACTGACAAGTTTACACGCTACCACAGCTATGCCAACGCAAAGGCAACGACCGTAACAGATGTGAGTTACTAATGTAATGCTACAAACATATGCCCTGTAATACTATAATGTATCTACCAAGGTAAAAAAACGTAAACACTAAAACCTGTGAAACTACGTGAAATGAAATTAACGCACTGTAATTGCTATCATCAAAACACGTCTGATGACTGCTATAATGGTTATGCACATGTAGATAAACCCTATGAATAACAAATGTACTGTAATTAACAAAGCAATACTGTATTTGCCGCTTGTAATATTGTAACCGCGTGGACCTTATGTAATGCTACGAACGTATGAAACTGAATACATACCTATAACCGTACCCTCTACATATAACACTGTGCGCCTATACTGTACACAACACTATGCCTGTATACCCGCTGCATAAGTCATTACAAGTATATGTAGCGTACAGAAGCCATGCCAGAACACTTTGCGCATAACGGGGAAAAGAATGTATTGTAAAACCTCATAACTATATGCACTGTATATGATATTCCGAGTGTATGAACCGTATAAAAGTTTTTTTTATATTAAGCACCACCCTATACAGCACCCCTATACAATTAAAACCCCTGTACAATTTTTTTTATTAAACACCGCCCTATTAAACACCCCTATACAATTAAGACATTTAATTCACCTGTAAAAAAAATAAAATAAATTATTATACATAACATGGTACAGTGATAATGATTCTACCTAATAACTATAAGCCATGCTAAACCCCTAGTTTCTCTCTATTTTTTTTTGTAACAACCTAGCGCAGACATGACTGCAGTCAGCCGCGCCGGCACACTGAAACTACGCCGGGAGCCCCGCAGCCCCCGTCACCTCGGAACCCCCGCAGAGACCACTGATACACGAGGGTGAGTAACAAGCTATCGGTAAGTGCACCACAGTGGCCACACATGACCCACCAGCCGGCAGCACCCCAGAACCAGCGCTGCATTGCTCGGCAGCTCTGCAGTCCCCTGCCCTGGGCCCACCATACGAAAGATAGCATGTAAGTAAATCAACAGCCCAGAACGCCTTGCCGGATACCGACACTTAACAAACACCGCCAGAATCCCACCGGAAAAACCCCTGCCACCAACTCCATACTGTTAGAGGGGACATCCAAGCTACCTGCGGTGCACAGTAACTGAGATTTCGCCAAACGCAACGTACGCACCTGAGTATGATGGTGATATGTATGATAATAATATTTCTCCTTGTATACTGGTAATATTGGTAAAATTGGTCTCAGTATACAGGATTTGCTCCATAACAGTATGATGGTAATATGTATGGTGATAATATTTCTCCTTGTATACTGGTATTATTGGTCCCAGTATACAGGATTTGCTCAGTAACAGTATCATAGTAATATGCATGGTGATAATATTTCCTCCTTACATACAGGTGTTCTTTGGTAACTGTCTAATTCTATGTGTGTGTGTGTCTATATATATATATATATATATATATATATATATATAGCAACAGGAGAATACAGCACCACACTGCTAGCACAAAGATACAGATAAAAGTGAGGTACTTAGCTCACAATTTGGTGGCCAAATAGCTTGGACCATCCCACCACGGTAAGGTGACCTCATCGGGACGGACCCTACACTGTGAATATGCCTCTGTGTAATCAGTTAAACAGGCATTGCAAGGTCTGCGACGTCCAGCAACTTATGCACACCTAAAAGAGGTGGGTGGGGTGCAAGAGCCAACATGGAGGTAGCCACTCCCCCGTATGTATAACACAAACAAGGATGAGTTAGCCAGCACTACTGATCCCAAACTACTATATGGACCTGGCATACAGGTGCATGCTGCTAGGCTAAATATACAGCAACAGGAGAATACAGCAGCACACTGCTAGCACAAAGATACAGATAAAACATGAAATGTTATACAGCTATAGGGCAAAAAATTTAAAAAATGAAAAAGTGAGGTACTTAGCTCACAATTTGGCGGCCAAATAGCACCCCACCCACCTCTTTTAGGTGTGCATAAGGTGCTGGACATCGCAGACCTTGCAATGCCTGTTTAACTGATTACACAAAGCCATATTCACAGTGTAGGGTCCGTCCCGATGAGGTCACCTTACCGTGGTGGGATGGTCCAAGCAATTTGGCCACCAAATTGTGAGCTAAGTACCTCACTTTTTCATTTTTGACATTTTATGCACTATAGCTGTATAGCATTTCATGTGTCATCTGTATCTTTGTGCTAGCAGTGTGCTGCTATATTCTCCTGTTGCTGTATATTTAGCCTAGCAGCGTGCACCTGTATGCCAGGTCCATATAGTAGTTTGGGATCAGTAGTGCTGGCTAACTCATCCTTGTTTATGTTATACATATATATATATTTATTTTTTATGTACCTTATTATAACCAACTATGATTGACATGTGGTCCCTCCCCTTTTTGGCTCCGCCTTCACATAGCCACACCCATGACCGATGTGGGCTGCTTAGTCTAAAATGCCCAGGCCTATTTTCTGTCCCAGTCCGGCCCTGCCCCCATCCACTGCTACACCGCGACCGTGACGCATTTCCGCCCAGCGCATGCATCTGTGGAGTTGGAGCAGCAGGGGGAGGAGTGTTGCTGCGGCGCGCAACGTGATGTCACGACGCTGATGCTGCCTTCATGGATCTTTTAAAGGAGCGGAAGGATCCATCACCAGTGGTTGGACAGAGGCATCATCAAAATGTAAGTAAATAATTCTATGTGAAGGGAGGGGGTGTAATTAAGGGGGGGAGGGAGGAGGTGTAATTAAAGGGGGGAAAGGAGGGGGTATAATTAAGGCAGGGAGGGAATTTTGTAATTAGAGGGGGGAAGGGAGGGGGGTATAATTAAGGGGGGTGCGGGTGGGGGGTGCCAAACAAAGGGTCCGCCCTCGGTTCCAAATGCTTTAGGTATGCCCCTGCCTTATTGCAAGGGAATGCTGGGATTTGTAGTCATGCGGCGCAGGTGACAAGCACTCCGCTCCCCGGCTGGCTACCATGAATATGAAACTACAGCACTGTAGTTTCATATTTCCCCCATGAAGCTGTGATTGGCTGAGACCCCTCGGCCAATCACAGCTCCAGGCGGGGAATATGAAATGATAATGCCATAGTATTATATTCACTGTTCCCGGCTGGCTGGCTCCGACCAAAAAATTTCTTTGTGTAACTGCTACATTATTATTTGTTGGAGAATACACAAAATATTTTAATGTAAACAAACATTTATAACACACTTTGGTTGGTCACTGTTTGAATGTTCTACCTTGAATGTGTTGTTAATATTTTTATTGAGAAAAATGGAAGATCCAGTGCAGGGTAACGTGCAAATAAAATCGAATTTATTTCAAAATCAAGCCACAGGACAGCAGGACACAAGGTTACGCGTTTCAGCCGGAAAAAAAAAACCTTACTCATACAAGGATACAGGACTAATGACCATTCTTTTATGGGAAGTGGTGAAGTGGACCGCCCTGGTACACACCTGGTTTAATCAACTAACACCACTCCCACAAACACAATAGCAAAACATGAATACATGTATCAAAAAAAGGGTAATGCATTGCATATAAAAGCTAGAATAATATGTGATACCAATATGTATAAGAAAGGCAAATATATATAATAGGGAATAGATGGACATAACAGACCTTAGTATAAATATAATATATAAAAAAAGAGAAAATGCACAATATATATTGATTAGGTTAGCTCGCACAGGGCGCCTGAACACCTAAGGCCGGGCAGCCAGTGTGGTCTTCAGCTGCTGTAGCCCAACTGCTTTAATGTTTGACATGTTGTGCATTCAGAGATGGTATTCTGAATACTTTGGTTGTAATGAGTGGTTATTTGAGTCACTGTTGCTGTTCTGTCATCTTGAACCAGTCTGCCCATGCTCCTCTTACCTTCAATGTCAACAAGGCATTTTCTTTCACACAGCTGTCGCTTACTGGATATTTTCTCTGTTACACCTGCGCTCCAGCCTGACTCGCTGGCCATGAGTGCTCTCTGTCCCCGCTGTCGGCGGGGCTGAGATTCACATCACAAGACGAGCCAGCATGCGAGTCTTAGCCCGTCACTCACCGTCCTCGCTGTCTGCTTCCTGGTGTCCCTGCAGCCCTGGCATGCGTGCCTCCGCCTTCTAGGGCATGCGCCCCGGAGCTCTTACTCTTAAAGGGCCAATACCCAATTAATTAAAGTGCCTGCACTTGTCCCCTGGTCCATAAGTATCCGCTCCTCCCTGGTTTCCCTGCCGGATCTTTGGTTGTCTTAGCCATTGTGAAGTCCTGTGTCCCAGTTACTGTGTACCTGTTCCAAGCTTCCGTCCTATCCTGTACCTGTTTTCCTGCCCTGACCGTCTGCCATCCCGCCACATCCTGCCAATCTCCCTCTGTGCCACGCCCCCCCAGCTACCTGTGACGACGAGTCAAGCCAGGGGTGACGACCTGGGTGCCACCTGCCGCAGCAAGACCATCCCGCTTTTCAGCGGGCTCTGGTGAAAACCAGTGGCACCTTAAAATCCGCTCCCTGGCATGGCTCAAATCTGCATCCACACAGGCTCGGAGGATTCACCACCTGCCATGACTCCTAACAGTAAGATCCGGCCATGGATCCCATTGGGGTGCCTTTGCCAGATGTCTCGGATCTTCCCTCCGTTGTGGCCCAGCAGTCGCAGCAGTGAGCCCACCAGGCGCAACAACTGAACCAACTTACAGCCATCACGCAACAAATTCCTTGCTGCGCAGCAGCAACAACAGCAGCAGCCACCTAGTCCTGAGCCTTATCCTGTGCCTGCAGCTTCTCCTGGGACCCAGCTTTGTTTGTCTTTGCCTTATAAGTATGATGGAGACCCCAAGCTGTGTAGAGGCTATGTGACACAGTGTTCAGTTCATCTTGAACTCATGGTTTATCTGTTCCTGAAAGAGCGTGCTAAAGTGGCGTTTGTCTTCAGTCCGGAAAAGCCCTGGCCTGGGCTACTCCTCTCTGGGATTCTAGAGATCCGGTCTCCTTGAACCTGTCAGCATTACTTACAGAATTCAGTAATGCTTTTGAAGAACCCGTGCGAGCTTCCTCTGCCTACTCTACTGAACCTCTGCCAAGGTAACTCCCCCGTTGGCGACTACGCAGTTCAGTTCCGCACTCTTGCCTCAGAACTTTCTTGGAACGACGAGACCTTTTGTGCTACCTTTAAAAAAGGACTTTCCCCTCAAATCAAGGATGCTCTCGCTGCATGAGATTCTCTGAATAACCTGAGTGAATGTATCCATTTGGTCACCCGTATTGATGTGCGTTTTGCCGAGAGGCAGGAAGAACTTCTTCTGGAAGGAGAACCTTCCCGGACACAGCGATCACCCCGACTGGCACCCATGTTCCAACCAAACTATCTACTTCGCCTCCTGCCGAAGAGGCTATGGAAGTGGACCGTTTTCGCTTAATGCAACAGGAAAGATCCTGTCGATGCAATGAGAATTTGTGCTTATATTGTGCCAGTCTGGAGCACTTTCTCAAAGACTGCTCTGTACGTTCTTCGCTTCCAGGAGAACGCTCTCATCTTGGTCAAGTTGGAGTGGCATCCCTTGGTGTGAATACTTCCTCTCCTCGCTTGACCACCCCGCATGTGAGTCTCTGCCCGTCACTCAACGTCCTTGGTGTCTGCTTCCTGGTGTCCCTGCAGCCTCGGTGCATGTGCCTCCGCCTTCTAGGGCGCGCACGCGCCAGAGGGCCAGTACCCAATTAATTAAAGTGCCTGCACCTGTCCCTTGGTCCATAAGTATCTGCTCCTCCCTGGTTTCCCTGCTGGATCTTTGGTTGTCTTAGCGATTGTGAAGTCCTGTGTCCCAGTTACTGTGTACCTGTTCCTAGCTTCCATCCTTTCCTGTACCTGTGTTCCTGCCCTGACCGTCTGCCATGCCACCACATCCTGCCAGTCTCCTTCTGTGCCACGCCACCCCCCCAGCTACCTGTGTGAACGAGTGGTGCCAGGGGTAGCAACCTGGGTGCCACCTGCCGCAGCAAGACCATCCCGCTTTGCGGCGGGCTCTAGTGAAAACCAGTGGCACCTTAGACTCCACTCCCTGGCATGGCTCAAGTCTCCATCCACACAAGCCCGGAGGATCCACCACCTGCCGTGTCTCCTAACATTCTCTTTTTCAGATAATCCTCTGTAAGAGATTGTTGTGTATGACAATCTCAGAAGATTAGTAGTTTCTGAAATATTCAGACCAACCCATCTGGCTACAACAACTATGCCACATTCAAAGTCACTTTTAATCTGATGTTCGGTTTGAAGTTTTCTTGTAGACCATGTCTACATGTCTTAATACATTGAGTTGCTGCTATGTGACTGATTGATTAGTGTTATAGGCTTATTCCAAGATTTTTTCTTCAGCCTTCGAGCCCATGGTGTCAAGTTATAATACTGTGCAATATGCTTCTATTACCGCCATGCGCCACTTTGTCCTATTTTCATACACGGGACCCACACCTGTGCTGTAGCGCAAGTCTTTTTATTTTTCTGACCTTTCTCAACATTCTGTGTGACCAGAGACAATGATGGGGATTTATTATCGTGAAACCTATACTTTTTCTCTGGTTATGAGACAACTGAGACACATTGCCTGTGCGCCAAAATTGTATCTTACATGTGACAGAAAATCAGAATGAAACTTACAGACCCTACAATTTGCATTAGGGTTTGAGGAAAGCTTCAGGTTTACAAAATCCACGTAGAATTCCTTTTTAGAAATTATTACAAAATGTAAGAAAATTGACTATCATATTATATTATCAATGGGTTTTTGTTTGTAGCTATTTGTGGGACAAGCTGCGCCGCTTCTTATTGCCATCAATTTGAGGCTCATGAATTATGATTTTTTTTTTGTTTGGGGGGGGGGGTTCAATGTATTGTGTCTGTCAGCCTAAGGGTATGCTCACACTACAGAGTTTCCATGCTAAATTCCACTCTGGAACTGCATTCGGAAGTTTAAGTGCAGCAGCTACCCACTGTTTGCAATGGGTTTTTGCTACATCATTCACATGGTCTCCAGAGGGCATGTGGCTATGCTAAAGTGGGTTTGTGGATAGCAGGGTGGAAGGAACATACACAGAGTGCCCACTCCTGTTCTATGAAGTGCGCTCAGGAATGTACATTCAGGAATTCCGGACCCCAGACTCCTCTGAAAGAATGAACATGTACATTTTTTTTGGCAGAATCTGCTCATAAATGCATTGCAGTCTATTGAGATGGGGCATCTCTGAGTGGTCCTAGCGTTGGCTTGAATTGCCTATGGTAATGCAACGGTAAGGAAAAATTACTCATTCTTCAATAATTCATTGCTTATTTCCTTCATTAATTTTGTTTTTGGATTTATATTTTATTAATAAACATAAAACATATTAAATAAAATATATCACTTGCACAAAATACAATGTGTCATAAAACACAACCTTAGTATCACTTGGATAAATAAAAGTATCCCAAAGTTATCACCACAAAAAGTGACAAATCTGATAATAATGGCAGTGCAGGGCCACAATCAGAGGGATACAACCAGTACCTCAGTAAGGGGCCTTATACTGGGGCCACTGGCTGTCACTTTAGGGCTTCATTATTCACATACACTGTGATTGTACAGTTTTTGCTTTACTGTATAGTCACACATATCATACCTCTCAGCTGGGGCAGGCAGCCTTAACCCCTTAAGGACTCAAGGTTTTTCAGTTTTTGCATTTTCGTTTTTTTCTCCTTACCTTTAAAAAAAATCATAACTCTTTCAATTTTGCACCTAAAAATCCTTATGATGGCTTATTTTTTGCGCCACCAATTCTATTTTGTAATGACATCAGTAATTTTACCCAAAAATCTACGGCGAAACGGAAAAAAAAATCATTGTGAGACAAAATTGAAAAAAAAACGCCATTTTGTCAATTTTGGGGGCTTCCGTTTCTACACAGTACATTTTTCGCTAAAAATGACACCTTATCTTTATTCTGTAGGTCCATAGAATTAAAATGATACCCTACTTATATAGGTTTGATTTTGTCGTACTTCTGGAAAAAATCAGAACTACATGCAGGAAAATTTATACGTTTAAAATTGTTATATTCTGACTCCTATAACTTTTTTATTTTTCTGCGTATGGTGTGGTATGAGGGCTCATTTTTTGCGCCGTGATCTGAAGTTGTTAGTGGTACCATTTTTGCATTGATAGGACTTATTGATCGCTTTTTATAAATTTTATAATGATATAAAAAGTGACCAAAAATTCACTATTTTGGACTTTGGAATTTTTTTTGCGCGTACGCCATTGATCGTGCGGTTTAATTAACGATATATTATTATAATTCAGACATTTCCACACTCGGCGATACCATATATGTGTATTTTTATTTACACCGTTTTTTTTTATGGGAAAAGGGGGGTGATTAAACTTTTAATAGGGGAGGTGTTAAATGATCTTTATTAACTTTTTTTTTCACTTTTTTTTTGCAGTGTTATAGCTCCCATAGAGGGCTATAACACTGCACACACTGATCTTTTACATTGATCAGTGGTTTCTCATATGATCTCATGCCTGGATCTCAGGTGCTGAGCAGTCATTCGGCGATCGGACAGCAAGGAGGCAGGTAGGGATCCTCCAGCTGTCTTGTAAGCTGTTCAGGATGCCGCGATTTCGCCGCGGTGATCCCGAACAGCTCCCTGAGCTAACAGGCATGGTTTCACTTTCTCTTTAGACGCGGCATTCAACTTTGAACGCGGCGTCTAAAGAGTTAATAGCACGCTATTAGCCACGGGTCCCAGGCGTTGTTAGAGGCCCGGCCCGACCCGCTATGACGCGGGGCCACGCCGTGGCCCCGCGTAATAGATCGGGAGCGGACTCGTGACATACGCGTACGTCATGGGTCCTTAAGAGGTTATTGGAGTAGTGGCTGCAGGCACGTTCGTTATAAGTGATGTGTGAAATGTGCGTGGAGTAGCAAAGAGAATATGCTGGTTGGCCCGGCCCCGGGCAGTGACTAGTCTGCATTGGTTACTGTTCCACTGCTCCTTTGGTCTGATGTTGGACTGGATCTAATGCTATGGCCCATAGCAGTGGGTCCCATCTTATCCCATACAGGAGGAGCATAGAAGTCATGGCCTAAACCTATATAAAGGACAACTAGCACAGATAGTGGCAAAGTGGGGGCCTACAACCATGGGGGTGAAGACGGGGGGGACTACAATTATGGGGGAGTTTGTAAAGAGTGGGCATTGTGCTGGGGAAAGGAGCCAAACATGTTTGTCTGGCTGCCTAGCAGGTTCTGCGAAGAGATGTCTTGTGAAGAAGCCTTCACGATGCCCTGGGCCTAATAATGTGAAAAAAGGAATATGAACGACTCAGATTAGAGAAGACGTCACCTGTTATTGAGTTAGAGAAGACTACAACTGTGATTGAGTTAGAGAAGACGTCACCTGTGATTGTATAGAGAAGATGTCAACTGTGAGTCACTTTATGTAACTGAATTCACTGTCCACAGAATGCTTGTGTACAGCTGGTTTCTACCTCTATGGTCAGTATGTAGGAATATTGGCAAATTTTAGGGAGATTTTAAGGGCAGTTTGACAGTAGCAAGAATAGGAATTCCGGACCCCAGACTCCTCTGAAAGAATGAACATGTACATTTTTTTGGCAGAATCTGCTCATAAATGCATTGCAGTCTATTGAGATGGGGCATCTCTGAGTGGTCCTAGCGTTGGCTTGAATTGCCTATGGTAATGCAACGGTAAGGAAAAATTACTCATTCTTCAATAATTCATTGCTTATTTCCTTCATTAATTTTGTTTTTGGATTTATATTTTATTAATAAACATAAAACATATTAAATAAAATATATCACTTGCACAAAATACAATGTGTCATAAAACACAACCTTAGTATCACTTGGATAAATAAAAGTATCCCAAAGTTATCACCACAAAAAGTGACAAATCTGATAATAATGGCAGTGCAGGGCCACAATCAGAGGGATACAACCAGTACCTCAGTAAGGGGCCTTATACTGGGGCCACTGGCTGTCACTTTAGGGCTTCATTATTCACATACACTGTGATTGTACAGTTTTTGCTTTACTGTATAGTCACACATATCATACCTCTCAGCTGGGGCAGGCAGCCTTAACCCCTTAAGGACTCAAGGTTTTTCAGTTTTTGCATTTTCGTTTTTTTTTCTCCTTACCTTTAAAAAAAATCATAACTCTTTCAATTTTGCACCTAAAAATCCTTATGATGGCTTATTTTTTGCGCCACCAATTCTATTTTGTAATGACATCAGTAATTTTACCCAAAAATCGACGGCGAAATGGAAAAAAAAATCATTGTGAGACAAAATTGAAAAAAAAAACGCCATTTTGTAAATTTTGGGAGTGGAGTAGCAAAGAGAATATGCTGGTTGGCCCGGCCCCGGGCAGTGACTAGTCTGCATTGGTTACTGTTCCACTGCTCCTTTGGTCTGATGTTGAACTGGATCTAATGCTATGGCCCATAGCAGTGGGTCCCATCTTATCCCATACAGGAGGAGCATAGAAGTCATGGCCTAAACCTATATAAAGGACAACTAGCACAGATAGTGGCAAAGTGGGGGCCTACAACCATGGGGGTGAAGACGGGGGGGGGACTACAATTATGGGGGAGTTTGTAAAGAGTGGGCATTGTGCTGGAGAAAGGAGCCAAACATGTTTGTCTGGCTGCCTAGCAGGTTCTGTGAAGAGATGTCTTGTGAAGAAGCCTTCACGATGCCCTGGGCCTAATAATGTGAAAAAAAGGAATGTGAACGACTCAGATTAGAGAAGACGTCACCTGTTATTGAGTTAGAGAAGACTACAACTGTGATTGAGTTAGAGAAGACGTCACCTGTGATTGTATAGAGAAGATGTCAACTGTGAGTCACTTTATGTAACTGAATTCACTGTCCACAGAATGCTTGTGTACAGCTGGTTTCTACCTCTATGGTCAGTATGTAGGAATATTGGCAAATTTTAGGGAGATTTTAAGTGCAGTTTGACAGTAGCAAGAATAGGGTATATTAGATTATAGCAGAGTGCAAATTAGTAAAACACTGTACAGCGCATTGTCTTACTATAATCTTAAAAAATAACATTCAAAAATAAAGGTATGGGCGGACCAGGCCTTGAGCTGTGTAAGGGTCCCAAAAATTTCTGATGGCAGCCCTGGACTGTGCCCTAAGGCAAAACTGGCTCTATCCTTACTAGATGGGGTCTTCTTTTCAAGACACTTAAATATTGGCCAGAATAAAGCAATTAAAAAGTGTGCAGGACCTGCATTGCAGTACTTTGAAAAAATTAGGTACTGTGTTAAGGCTTCTGGTGAGATTTTCAAGATTGAAATACAGAAATCTTAAAGGAATAAATAGCTCACTGCACAAACACACCTTTTCTAATATTTGTATTATAGAGAACAGGTACAGTAGATCATCATAACTATGCATGAATGCCTTTTATCCTGTGTTAACAGAGTAAATATGTATGTACAGTATTATCACAAATCTATCTTCTCAGCATTATGCAATCTTTTATTCCTGTTGTCTGATCCAGCAGTCATGAGTTTCTTTAGTATTTGCTATCCTGCCAACAGCAAAGGATGTAGAAAATGAAAAAGATTAAGTTACATCATACAAGGAATTGTTCGTTTTACTAATCAGAGACAATATATGAAACATTCTGTATGGCTAGGTTTCCACTTAGGTTTTTTTTTTTTTTAGCGGTTCTTTTTACCTGAAAAAAATTACACATAAACTGCCAATGGTTTTTTTCTGCCTTTTTGTGTTTTTTGGTGTGTTTTCATTTGTGTGGGAATTAGTGATGTCGCTAACATAAAATTTGTTAGCGATGCAAGTCAGCAGTGCTAACCTCTGAGCCACCATGCTACCCTTACCATACATCTAATATGCACGGTTGCTAAAATGGACAGAGATGTCAGCAGAGAGTACCAGAAAAATTAGGCATGTACACATGGCTCAAAAATTTGGTATTGTTGCAGCCGCAGCTGTAGCAGCGCCCAGAAAAATTGCAGCAGCATAAATAGTGCAGCACCAGAGGCCAAAAAAATTAGGCATGTACACATGGCTGAAAAATAAGAACAAGCGCATATCCAAGAGTCCAGAAGACTCTATAATGCAGGATGGAGAAACAGACAAAGAAATTATTTTCTAAATAAAATTTTTCATCAAATAAAGAAACAGAGTTCATCCCTCTCTGTATTTTATTTTTGAAAATTTAAGTTAAAAAAATCACACGCAACAAGCGTTCCTTGGTGTGATGGTTAGTACTCTGGAAAATTCAAGTTTAAATTATCAGAAAGTCCAGAAGACTCTATGATGCAGGACGGTGAAAATCACAGAGAAATCACTTTCAAAATAAAAATTTTCATCAAATCAAGATGAAAGCGGCGGACAGAAAAATTGCAGCAGCAGAAAAAGTGCAGCACCAGAGGCCAGAAAAATTAGGCATGTACACATGGCTGGAAAATTTGGTATTGTCGCAGCCGCTGCTGTAGCAGCGGCCAGAAAAATTGCAGCAGCAGAAAAAGTGCAGCACCAGAGGGCAAAAAAATTAGGCATGTACACATGCCTGAAAAATGTTGTATTGTTGCAGCCACTTTGTTTTGCCAGACAGAAAGTGCCCTAAAACATTGCGGCTTGAACCCTAGTTGGTGGCGGATAAGTCACGCAAGTCATCCGGCATTCAGAGGTAAAATACAGCAGCGTGTGGACCATTTTTAGCCCAAGGCAGCTCATCTGATCAGGCCTTGTTCAATCAAATGTATCACCCAGCGTCAGTCCCTTCGGGATCCATCCCTCATTCATCTTAATAAAGGTGAGGTAATCTAGACTTTTTTGACCTAGGCGACTTCTCTTCTCAGTGAAAATACCTCCTGCTGCACTGAAGGTCCTTTCTGACAGGACACTTGAAGCGGGACAAGCCAGAAGTGAAACAATTAGCCCTGCAGGCAAAAAAAAAAATTAACTGTGACGTGAACTGACTGGTTTTATTTCACAGCCAAAAAAGGTTTTTATTTTTATTTGCACAAGTGTCACACCAAATGTGATTTGCACTAGGGTGAAACAATTAGCCCTGCAGGCAAAAAAACTCACAACTGTGACGTGAACTGACTGGTTTTTATTTCAGAGCCAAAAAAGGTTTTTTTTTTTTTTTTTATTTGAACAACTGTCACACCAAATGTGATTTGCACTAGTGTGACAATGAACAAAAAAGGTTGACAGCGGAGTTCCCCTTTTAAGCAGAGGTCCCCAACCAGGGTGCCTCCAGCAGTTGCAAGACACACGGACTGAACTTATAGCCCTTTTAATACTGTAGTTAGTTGCTTGAAAGAACTTAAGTTTTACACTGGAGTACCCTTTTAACCTGCGGTCCCCTCCCAACCAGGGTGCCTCCAACTGTTGTAAGACACACGGACTGAGCTTATAGCCCTTTTAATACTGTAGTTAGTTGCTTGAAGGAACTTAAGTTTTACACTGTAGTACCCCTTTTAACCTGCGGTCCCCTCCCAACCAGGGTGCCTCCAACTGTTGCAAGACACATGGACTGAGCTTATAGCCCTTTTAATACTGTAGTTAGTTGCTTGAAGGAACTTAAGTTTTACACTGGAGTACCCCTTTTAACCAGCGGTTCCCTCCCAACCAGGGTGCCTCCAGCTGTTGCAAGACACACGGACTGATATTTGAGCCCTAAAAAGGGCTTTTTTGGGTGCTGTCCTTAAAGCAGATGTTAGACTAGTGCTTTATGGGGTAAAGTGGACCCTGAATACACCACCTAGCAGCAACCTAGCTATCGCTTTCCCTATTACAGCAGGAGCAGCTTCTCTGTCCCTCCACTTTCTAAGCCCGCATGCCGAATGAAGGTAAAATGGCGTCCAAGCAGGAGGTAGGAGGGTCTGGAAGTGAGGGACTGCTGCTGATTGGCTGTAATGTGTCTGCTGACTCTGACTCACAGGGTCAAAGTTTACCGCAATGTTAAAGTATTGAACTTCATATATGTTCGCCCGGCGATGCGAACGCGAACATGCTAAGTTTACCGGGAACTGCTAAGTCTAGTGGGAATGCTTTTTGTATCCTTTGGTAATTTTTCACAGCCTTCAGGGTACCTCTCCATGGGTCTGATGCAGAACGCCTAACCCATGGAGTGTAAAGAGGTACGTAGAGATGCACAGTGTACCCCTGTATACAGTTCTGGAGCTCGGACTCCCGTCACTTTGCTGAAGGTAGTTTCTGCTCCTAGTGGGGCTTAGCTGTGCCAAGGGCTATACAGCCGTGGGTGCATCGAGACTGGGCAGGAGGCATACATTATATACCTTCTGCCCAACAAGACAATAGCGATGCTGAGCATTGCTATTTAAAGGGGAACGCCGGTGGGAAAAACTTTTTTTTCAAATCAACTGGCTTCAGAAAGAGATTTGTAAATGACATCTAATTAAAAATATCAACCCTTCCAGTACTTATCAGCTGCTGTATACCACAGATAAAATTGTGAAGTTCTTTGCAGTCTGATAACAGTGCTCTCTGCTGACACTCTTTTTATTATAAATATATAAAACTTAACAAAAGAGGAAAAACAAGCTTAACTAGCAATAGCAAAACCAAACTTTTCCCGTTTTTAAACACAACAAAACCTGCCGAGCCGGCCAGCCCAACTTAACTATACCAGCTATATATAAATATATATTATCAAAACACTTAACATCATACCTACATATAAATGATCAAAAATATTATCACACACACACATTCTTTACATAAACATAAAAATAGCTTTACTTAGCTTCAATTAAAAACAACCAGAATCGGTAAAAACTTAACCGCACATTACATTCACAACTAACACACCACCCCCTTTATATAAGTGAGATTTACAATGGTATGTAGAAGCCTCACCCTCATTATACATACTTTCAGTTCCGTATCAAAAGTACTTGTCAGTCAAAAAGAAAAATATATACAGAGAAAAATAAAGATCAAATGTCATGTATAATTTACTTAATGCATTGCTATATGTGTTAAACTCAGAAAAACCCAGATAACATTATTTTGTTTATATAAAAATTTTGGAGCTTGTATGGACATTTCACTATGTACAAGGACTCTATCTTGTTGTTTATCTACAGCCTGATCAAGGACATTTGCAAATATGCCCAGGACTGTGTCTGGCTTTATGGTCATTTTGTCCCTCTGTCTTTGGGGACCTACGTCGAGGACGACTTGTTTTAAGTAAGGGGGTTTGTGGTGTCCCGGTACAGAACCTGGTCCTGTCCCTTTGTCTAAAGTCCCCTCAGCCAGAGTCCCTCCATGTCAATAGGGCTCTCCTGTAGGACTAACCCCTAGTCGCCTCATATAAATGGTATTTCATATATATATATATATATATATATTTATTTAATATGTTATATAGGAATACCTCTGTATAGGATCTTAGGGGTCACGTGCCTTTAATTAAATTGTACTATGGTTTAAGGACCTTTAGGTCATGTGATACCCAGAGTTCACAGGGTCAGGATTTACAGGTCTGCTGACCAATGAGCTTTGTCCCACCCCCTTAATATATGAGGGGCTGCAGCCACTAAATTCTCTCTTGCTCTCTCTTGCTCTTCTCTCTTCCTGCCGGACTACAAGGCTAAGAACATCTAACATCAGCCTCAATTCAAGCTAGGCCTGAAGCCGAATACCTAGCAGCTACAAAACCGTGAATTACTCCAAGCTCAATCCTACAAATTCTGTGTGACTACTAGAAACTCAAATCTCCTAAAAATAGTAGCACACTGGCTAGCACCAAAGCTCATTGATCCCGGAGTCCCAGCAAATCTGTGAGGAACCTGTACCGCGGTTCTCTCTCGCAAAGACTGTTATGTTCCATGCCGTTGCATAAAATATGCAGTAAAGTTACTTCAAGTTTACATCATAAAATCTGCTGTGGACATCCCGTTATTTCTCCCTGACGTTTGTGGGACGGTTGGCGGTAGGATTATTACATTGAGGACACCGCACCCTGGCGTCACGACAATTGAGGGTTAATACTAATCTACCCTACACTATCACCGCAACACCCCAGACACCATTGCCCTCCCGGGTACCACATTAACATTTGTTTAGGATTAGATCTGTAAGATGACAATAACTGATCTTAGGCTAGGTTCACATGTTGTTGTGCTCCATTCAGTTCTGGGTCCGTTCTTCTTTTTTTTTTTTTTTTGCGCCAAACAGCTCCACAAAGGGTAAAAGCACAACTGACACCACCAGGCCCTGTCGAATGATTGACGTAAATGGAGTCCGTTGGGGATCCGGTAGGTTATCGGAGTTAAGCGGAAAACAAGACATAGTGGAGTCCGACGGTAATGTCAACCTAGGGACTAACAGAATAGATGATCCTTACGCTGATGTGAACATAGCCTAAGTGCAAAGCTTGATCTTATAAAAGATTTTCAGCTAATAAAAAACATTTTAAAAAACGTATATTAGGGCTCATTCATACGGACGGATTACCTGCAGAATTTCCGCAGAATATTTGCTGTGGAAAATCCGCAGTGGATTTTGCTACCATTGACTTCAATGGGTCAGCAGAAAATCCGCAATAGAGGCGGATTTGCAGATTTTCCTTCAGACCTATTGAAGTCAATGGTAGCAATTCTGCTGCTGATTTTCTGCAGCAAATATGCTGAGCAGGTAATCCGCCTGTGTAAACGTACCCTTAAGGTATGGTCACATGGGCGGATTTGAAAGCAAGTTTATGGCGAGTTTGAAGCTGAGAGTTTATGCCCCACCAGTCTTTGCGGCAGATTTTCCGAAGTGGAAAGTCAGCAGCAGATTACATTGAAGTCAATATAAAACCTGCTGTGGCTTAAACATGCAGTTGTAAACTTACTGCAAACTCACTTCTAAATTCGCCTATTTGAACGTACGCTTAAGATACAATTAATTTAAAGGAGATATCCAGGATTGAAAAACGTATCCCCTATCCTAAGGATAGGGGAAAAGTTTCAGATCGCTGGGGATCCGACCGCTAGGCCCCCCCCCATGCGATCTTCCATACGGGGCCGCGGCAGCTTGCGGGATGGGGGCGTGTCGACCACTGCACAAAGTGGCGGCTGACACGCCCCCCCAATACACCTTCAGCAGTCTCTGGCTCTGCCATAGCGCTATATTGGACCCAAAAAGGCGCTGCTCATGACCAATTATATGCAGTACAAAGGCGTAGAAAGAAAGTGCCAAGGGCATTATGTTTATTTCATCCAATAACGCGTTTCGGAGGGTATTTCCTCCTTCATCATATTGGCAATCTGATGAAGGAGGAAATACCCTCCAAAGCGCGTTATTGGATGAAATAAGCATAGTGCCTTTGGCACTTTCTTTCTACACCTTTGTACTGCATATAATTGGTCGTGAGCAGCACCTTTTTGGGTCAATTTTTTCTGGTTTCCTGTCTACATGTTTATGGGAGAAGACTCCTTCCTCTCCCATCTGGACCTCGGGCTTGCAGCTTTCCATCACCCATCACCTATGCTTGAGTAACTCCAAGGGGTTTATATGCCTGCTTTCTCTATTATCTGGTGAGCGACCACCCTATAGAGTCTACGCCCCTAGTGTCCTGCCTTGGACTGCTGGTGTCAAGGATAATACAATGAGGCGCTGTCCTCTGTCTCCCTGTTTTTTCTCTTTTCTGAATATAGCGCTATAATGGGGAGGCGTGTCGGCGGCCGCTTCGCACTCACTGGCCCTGTACGGGAGATCACGGTGGGTCCCAGCTGTCAGATCCCCCATGATCTAAAACTTATCCTCTATCCTTAGGATAGGGGATACGTTTTTCAATCCTGGATATCTCCTTTAATAGAATTGGGATCAATTTGGCTACGTACTCAGTATTAGATACATAGCTACCCATTTCCTGCCTATAAAGTAAAAAGAGAAGAGAAATAAGAACCATGCATTACTCTGTGATGTATTTTAGCACATTAGTTCACATTGGCTCCAAAGTTTGGAAAACTGGAAGGTACAAACTACTGTTTTAACGATTTACAATCCATATACTGCCTTTTTTCAAGACCTCAAATTGAAGTAAACTAAATAGCTAAATTATTAGAGTTGCTCTGCACATTTGGATTTTTATAAAATTAACCAAAACATTACAACTTGTGTAATAAAACGGAACAAGACTGAAAAGAAAGCCCTAAAATTGTCCAGAGACAGAATTGATTATCTGTCTAGTAAGTTTAGATAATAGCAATTACATAGCCAATAGCTCACCAATTAAACTAAAGACACTGCCACTAAGGACCCTGAAGAAAAATCAACCAAAGGAAGGAAAACCAGCAGGTAAAAGTAGGCAGAACTATAAAAAGCATCAACTACTGCAATCTCATACATACATGTACACTCCAGATTTGACGTTTACTCTTATTCCAAGTGATAATAACCAAGCTGGTTTATAATTTTTGATCTAGAACAGGCCTTGAACAATTATTTTATAGAAGTATTATTTTTTCTTACACAAGCAAGCAAGAAGATTAATGTGAATAATGACCAGAGTTAAAACAACCTGTAGAACGGGACCCTTCAAACAGTCCTGCCAGCAAGCCTTTTTGAAAATGAAAGAAGCAGTCTTGAATCTTGATGCATAATTGATTTGAAGATCTTAGAAAAGAAGGTAAACTGGATTTGAAAATAACAATGAAATTTCAATAAAATCTCCTAAGTAGTCTGGTATAGAAGATTGATTGAGAATACTGACACCTAGAGACTGGCTTTAAAAATTCTGGAAGACCCAAGTATGAATGTCCAGAAGCAGGTCTATCTGTTTAAATAGGGACAATCCCATTCAGGTTTGCTTACTTTAAAGCTAACATGAACACATACTTTAATTAGGTATACTCGAGCTCCACCTAGTGGTCAGACTAATGTGTAAGAAGTACATTGTACATTAACCCCTTAAAGGACAACTGCAGCGGAATTACACTTATCCCCTATTCACAGGATAGGGGATAAGTGTTTGATTGCGGGGGTCCGCCCACTGGGACCTCCCTCGATCTCCCTAACGGGGCGCCGGCATTAGCGCCCATGGTGACGTAGCGTCGAGCTAGAGGTCGACGGTGATGGCCCGTCTCCTCCCCGTCCCCATACAGTTCTATGGGGGATGCGGGGAGGCACAAATGCTGCCTCCCCGCCTCTCCCATAGAGATGTATGGAGGAGGCGTGCTGGCCGCAATGTCATGCTGCAGCTGGCACGCCCCCTGCACGGGAGACCCGCGGCCCCGTACAGGAGATCGCCGGGGGCCCCAGCATTCGGACCCCCCACGATCAAACACTTATCCCCTATCTTGAGAATAGGGGATAAGTGTTTGTACCACTGCAGATGTCCTTTAAGGACGCAGCCCATTTGGGCCTTAATTTTTTCCTCCTCGCCTTCAAAAAATCATAACTCTTTTATATTTTCATCCACAGACTAGTATGAGGGCTTGTTTTTTGTCCGTTGTACTGCCATCACTCAATTTACCATAAAATATATGGCGCAACCAAAAAAATACTATTTGTGTGGGGAAATGAAAAAGAAAACCGCAATTTTGCTAATTTTGGAAGGTTTGTTTTCACGCCGTACAATTTACGGTAAAAGTGACATGTGTTCTTTATTCTTTGGGTCAATATGATTAAAATGATACCCATGATAACATACTTTTCTATTACTGTTGCGCTTAAAAAAAATCACAAACTTTTTAACCAAAATAGTACGTTTAAGATCCCCCTATTTTGAAGACCTATAACTTTTTCATTTTTCCGTATAAGCCGCGGTATGAGGCCTCATTTTTTGCGCCATGATCTGAACTTTTTATGGATACCATATTTGCTTATATAAAACTTTTAATACATTTTTTATACATTTTTTTGGGAATAAAATGTTATAAAAAAGCAGCTATTTTGGACTTTTTTTTTTTACGTTCACGATAGGGGATAAGATGTCTAATCGCGGGGGTCCCGCCGCTGGGGACCCCCGCAATATAGCATGCAGCAGTCACCTGTATCTGCTTCCGGCAGCTCTGGAGGTACTGGCTCCCAACTACGGGAACGGAAGATCGTGTCGTCACGACTCCGCTCTCGTGTGACGTCACACCCCGCCCCCTCAAAGCAAGCCTCCCATAGGCTTGCATTGAGGGGGCGGAGCGTGACATCACACGGGGGTGGGGCCGCGGCATCCCAATGCTCCGGCCCCGTGATCGACAGTAATCAGACTCGGAGCGAACATGCTCCGGGGACTGATTTTAACAGGGTGCGGCGTGCAAGATCACGGGGGTCCCCAGCGGTGGGACCCACGCGATCAGGCATCTTATCCCCTATTTTTTGGATAGGGGATAAGATGTCTAAGCACCGGAGTACCTCTTTAAGCTCCTCAACCACTGTTGCATCATCCAAAAGTGATTGGTCAAGTTTCCACTTCCAATGCACTGTGTACAGTGTAGGAATCGATAAAGTAATAGCCACTAGTGCATGGTCAGAGAAACTAATTGTATTGATTGTGGAGCATTATAATAGCTGGAGATCATGATGTTTCAGAAAAAAAAATGGAGTACGTCATGAACAGGAGAATTAAAAGAATATTCTCAATCTCCAGGGTGGCACAAGCGCCATGCATCAATCAATTGATGTTCATGCAGAAGAGAGCAAATCAGCCTCAATGCTGATCCTCTAATCTGGGAGGTTCCCCGGGAGGTATCTATTGCCGGTTCAAGGGCTATGTTAAAATCTCCCCCCAGAACTAGGACACCCTCCACAAACTCACTCAAAGACTCCAAAGCAGAGGCCAGCATCCCCCACCCCCCTCCCCTGTTCGGGCTAGGTAGGTAAAGAGATGTAAAGGTCAATACATGTGAAGCAATAGTACCTTTTACAAATAAAATACGTCCGTCTCCATCACTGTAAGTTCCCCGAAGATTCCAGGGTAAATCATGAGATAGTACTATGCTAATCCCTCTAGATTTAGCAACTGTAGTATGGCTATGGTAGGCAAATGGAAACCATTTATTAGACAAAGCTAATTTTTGTTGCACCGTATAATGGGTCTCTTGAAGAAAAAGGACCTGGAGTTTTTGTGCTTTGAGCATATTAAACAGAATGAACCTCTTACCCCCATCATGAAGGCCCTTAACATTTACAGTCCCAATATTTAAGGAGTCTTTAATCCATGTCCTCATTTTGGAATCATGGGGCAAGGTGAGAGATTCTTTTGTCGTGTTTTGCACCCAAATTGTGTCGCATGTTCCAAGCGACACAATTTGCGACCAAAAAAACAACAAAACCCTCCATTTTACAAGAAAAACCCTGAAAGGGTGCGTGGCCACGGGAGAAAGTGGGCGTGATCCCGACAAAAGGGGCATGTCCCCGACAGTTTTGAAAAATCCCAACATATTTATTAAGGTTTCCACAGAAAATGTGGTGGATTTGAGCTGAGGAAAACCCTACATATCAGAACAGTTGTAAAAAAAAAAAGCAAAACGTAGGGAAAAGTGCAAAATGAAGGTAAACCTTGTGAAAATACCTATCGGAAATCAAAATCACAAAGAAAACTACACTCCACTCTTAGTAAATAAACCCCATTATTTACTTGCGGCAGTGACCTGCATCAATAGCGTATAGGGCCATACTGAACCGCCTAACTACTTATAACTATTAAACCCCTCAGAATGGGGGGGGGGGGGGAGAGAGAAAAGTGTAGCCAGGAACGTGTAAAAATAAGGTGTAATTGGTGTGTTGCTCGTGTGCATGTACATATGTCCCCCCCCCCCCTGCCAAAATGAATACCGCTGGAGATTACCCCAGATATAGTGTACTCTGATGTATATGTGCTAGTCAATTAAATGTGAATAACATGTGGAATACATATTATTCATGTGCTCATGGACCCTAGGATATCGGACTACCTCATCGTATATATAGTCCCCCTGGGGAAGAAAAATGAAAAAACAATCTCAGTAATTCACACCAAAATTCATAACATAGGGTCATTGTTACGCCGAGCGCTCCGGGTCCCCACTCCTCCCCGGAGCACTCGCAGCGTTCTCCTGTTCGCAGCACCCCGGTCAGACCCGCTGACCGGGATCGCTGCGATAATGTCCCTAGCCGGGATGCGATTCGCGATGCGGGTGGCCAAATGAATAAGTTCATGCAGGTTGGCAGGGATTTCTCGTGCAGCCAGCACATCTTTGATGTTACTGGATAGGCCTTTTTTGAAGGTCGCGAAGAGGGCCTCGTTATTCCAAGATAATTAGTTCTCCTGTTCGCAGCGCCCCGGTCAGACCCGCTGACCGGGATCGCTGCGATAATGTCCATAGCCGGGATGCGATTCGCGATGCGGGACGCGCCCGCTCGCGGTTCGCATCCCGGCCCGCTTACCAGACTCGCTCCCCGTCTGTTCTGTCCCGGCGCGCGCGGCCCCGCTCCCTAGGGCACGCGCGCGCCGGCTCTCTGCGATTTAAAGGGCCAGTGCGCCACTGATTGGCGCCTGGTTCTAATAAGTGTGTTCACCTGTGCACTTCCCTATATAACCTCACTTCCCCTTTCCTTCCTTGCCGGATCTTGTTGCCATTGTGCCAGTGAAAGCGTTCCTTGTGTATCCCAAGCCAGTGTTCCAGACCTCTTGCCGTTGCCCCTGACTACGATCCTTGCTGCCTGCCCTGACCTTCTGCTACGTCCGACCTTGCTCTTGCCTAATCCCTTGTACCGCGCCTATCTCAGCAGTCAGAGAGGTTGAGCCGTTGCCGGTGGATACGACCTGGTTGCTACCGCCGCTGCAAGACCATCCCGCTTTGCGGCGGGCTCTGGTGAATACCAGTAGCAACTTAGAACCGGTCCGCCGGCACGGTCCACGCCAATCCCTCTCTGACACAGAGGATCCACCTCCAGCCTGCCGAATCCTGACAGTAGATCCGGCCATGGATCACGCTGAGGTCCCGCTGCCAGTTGTCGCTGACCTTACCACGGTGGTCGCCCAGCAGTCGCAACAGATAGCGCAACAAGGCCATCAGCTGTCTCAACTGACTGTCATGCTACAGCAGCTTCTACCACGGCTTCAGCAACCATCTCTTCCGCCAGCTCCTGCACCTCCTCCGCAGCGAGTGGCCGCGTCCAGCCTCCGTTTATCCTTGCCGGACAAGTTTGATGGGGACTCTAGACTTTGCCGTGATTTTCTCTCGCAATGTTCCCTGCATTTGGAGATGATGTCGGACCAATTCCCAACTGAACGGTCAAAGGTGGCTTTCGTGGTTAGTCTCCTGTCTGGGAAGGCCCTGTCATGGGCCACACAGCTCTGGGACCGCAATGATCATGTAACTGCCTCCGTACACTCTTTCTTCGCGGAGATTCGAAGTGTCTTCGAGGAACCAGCCTGAGCTTCTTCTGCCGAGACTGCCCTGCTGAACCTGGTCCAGGGTAATTCTTCAGTAGGCGAGTACGCCATCCAATTTCGTACTCTCCCCTCCGAATTATCTTGGAATAACGAGGCCCTCTGCGCGACCTTCAAAAAAGGCCTATCCAGTAACATCAAAGATGTGCTGGCTGCACGAGAAATCCCTGCCAACCTGCATGAACTTATTCATTTGGCCACCCGCATTGACATGCGTTTTTCCGAAAAACGCCAGGAGCTCCGTCAGGATATGGACTTTGTTCGCACTAGGCGGGTTCTCTCCCCGGCTCCTCTCTTCTCTGGTCCGCTGCAATCTGTTCCTGTGCCTTCCGCCGTGGAGGCTATGCAAGTAGACCGGTCTCGCCTGACACCACAAGAGAGGAAACACCGCCGCAATGAGAACCTATGCCTGTACTGTGCCAGCACCGAAAACACTTCTTGAAGGATTGTCCTATCCATCCTCCACGTAAGGAAAGACGCACTCCGATTCCGCACAAAGGTGAGACAGCTCTAGGTGTGAACTCTACTTCTCCACGTCTTACTGTGCCTGTGCGGATTTCTTCTTCTAACTCCTCCTTCTCAGCTGTGGCCTTCTTGGATTCTGGATCTGCAGGAAATTTTATAGTGTACTCTGATGTATATGTGCTAGTCAATTAAATGTGAATAACATGTGGAATACATATTATTCATGTGCTCATGGACCCTAGGATATCGGACTACCTCATCATATATATAGTCCCCCTGGGGAAGAAAAAAGAAAAATGAAAAAACAATCTCAGTAATTCACACCAAAATTCACAACTCAGGGTCATTGTTACGCCGAGCGCTCCGGGTCCCCACTCCTCCCCGGAGCACTCGCAGCGTTCTCCTGTTCGCAGCGCCCCGGTCAGACCCGCTGACCGGGATCGCTGCGATAATGTCCCTAGCCGGGATGCGATTCGCGATGCGGGTGGCCAAATGAATAAGTTCATGCAGGTTGGCAGGGATTTCTCGTGCAGCCAGCACATCTTTGATGTTACTGGATAGGCCTTTTTTGAAGGTCGCGCAGAGGGCCTCGTTATTCCAAGATAATTCGGAGGGGAGAGTACGAAATTGGATGGCGTACTCGCCTACTGAAGAATTACCCTGGGCTGTCAATCTGCAGGGGTTTACATTGTTTCGCAAGAATAGAATGAACAGAAAAGGTGGTGGAGTCTGTCTGTATGTAAGAAGTGGTATGAAAGTCAGTGTGAACGATGCCATAGTGTGTGATGATTCTGAGGATGTGGAATCATTGTGGGTAGAATTACAAAAGGAGGGAAATACTGAAAAAATAGTATTTGGTGTAATCTACAGACCCCCTAATATCACTGAAAAGATAGAAGTTCGGCTTCATAAACAAATAGAGAGGGCCGCCCGGGCAGGGACAGTGGTAATAATGGGAGATTTTAACTATCCAGATATAGATTGGGGTCCGGGGTTGGCTAAAACTACAAAGGGGCGACAATTCCTAAATTTATTGCAGGATAATTTTATGGGCCAGTTTCTGGAGGACCCAACAAGAAGTGATGCCTTGTTGGATCTGATCATTTCCAACAACGCAGAGCTGGTTGGTAATGTAACTGTGCAGGAAAACCTTGGTAATAGCGACCACAATATAGTTACTTTTGACTTAAAATGTAGAAAACAAAGACAGGCGGGGAAGGCAAAAACATATAACTTTAAAAAGGCAAATTTCCCTGGGCTGAGGGCTGCACTACAGGACATAGACTGGGGGGAGGTGTTGTCAAATACTGATACAGAAGGTAAATGGGACATCTTTAAATCAACTCTAAATAACTATACAGCTAAATATATACCAAAGGGGAACAAATATAAACGATTAAAACTAAATCCTACATGGCTGACACATGATGTTAAAAGAGCAATAAACAACAAAAAAATAGCCTTCAAAAAATACAAATCTGATGGGTCAGCTATAACATTTAAACAGTACAAGGAGCTTAATAAAATCTGTAAAAATGTAATAAAAACAGCAAAAATTCAAAATGAGAGACAGGTGGCCAAAGAAAGCAAAACTAATCCTAAATATTTTTTTAGATATATAAATGCAAAAAAACCTAGGACAGAGCATGTGTCACGATTCGGCTGGCTGGAGGTGGATCCTCTGTGCCAGAGAGGGATTGGCGTGGACCGTGTCAGTGGACCGGTTCTAAGTTGCTACTGGTATTCACCAGAGCCCGCCGCAAAGCGGGATGGTCTTGCAGCGGCGGTAGCAACCAGGTCGTATCCACCGGCAACGGCTCAACCTCTCTGACTGCTGAGATAAGCGCGGTACAATGGAGTAGACAAGAGCAAGGTCAGACGTAGCAGAAGGTCGGGACAGGCGGCAAGGTTCGTAGTCAAAGGTGGGATAGCAGGAGGTCTGGAACACAGTATGGGTAACACAGTAAAGCTTTCTCAAGGCACAAGGCAACAAGATCCGGCAAGGGAGTGCAGGGGAAGTGAGGTATAAGTAGAGCATGGAACAGGTGCAAGGTAATCAGGGTGATTGGGCCAGGCACCATCATTGGTGCACTGGCCCTTTAAATCTCAGAGAGCTGGCGTGCGCGCGCCCTAGAGAGCGAAGCCGCGCGCGCCAGAGCATGACAGTCGGGGACCGGGACAGGTAAGTGACTTGGGATGCGATTCGCGAGCGGGCGCGTCCCGCTATGCGAATCGCATCCCCGCCGGCAATGTCAGTGCAGCGCTCCCGGTCAGCGGGTCTGACCGGGGCGCTGCAGGGAGAGAAACGCCGCGAGCGCTTCGGGGAGGAGCAGGGACCCGGAGCGCTCGGCGTAACAGTACCCCCCCCCCCCTTAGGTCTCCCCCTCTTTTTGTCGGGATGTCGCTCCACCTGGGACGAGGACATTGGGAGCGATTGTAGAGTCTCCTTCTGGGGGACAGTGAAGTCCTGGGTATAAACATGAATGGCAGACCGGTCAGAAGGAGTGGGAATGGGGAGGGGGGGCAGAGGGTGAGGCTTGGCACGAGGCAGAGTGTCACCAGGACGGGGACTATGAGGAGGCACGGCACAGTCCTGACAGGCCTTGGGGAGACCAGGCACAGGAGGGGACACTGAGGACCGACAGACGGGGCTGGGAGCAGACGTGAGGCACTCCTTGCGGCAAGCAGGACCCCAATTCTTGATCTCCCCGGTGGTCCAGTCAAGGGTGGGAGAATGGTGCTGGAGCCATGGCAGACCGAGGAGGATTTCAGAGGTACAGCCGGGCAAAACCAAAAATTCAATTTCCTCGAGATGCGGTCCAATGTTCATAAGCAGGGGCACTGTGCGATAACGCACAGTGCAGTGCAGTTTGACCCCGTTGACCGAAGAAATATAGAGCGGCTTGATGAGACGGGTCACCGGGATGCAGTACGTATCAAGCAAAGAGGCCAGAATAAAATTTCCAGAAGAACCAGAGTCCAAGACGGCCACAGCAGAGAAGGAGGAGTTGGCAGAAGGAGAAATCCGTCCGGGCACAGAGAGAGATGGAGAAGCAGACTCCGTACCCAGAGACGCCAGGCCCACGTGAGCAGGTTGCGTGCGTGCATTTTCCAGACGTGGAGGACGAATAGGGCAATTCACCAAGAAATGTTCGGTACTAGCGCAGTACAGACTTAGATTTTTATCCCTACGACGAGACCTGTCTTCAATAGTCAGGCGTGACCAATCTACTTGCATAGGCTCCTCGGCGGGAGGCACAGGGGTAGATTGCAAGGGATACCGAGAGAGAGGTGCCCAGGGATTAAGGTCTTTTTCCTGGCGGAGTTCCTGGTGTCTTTCAGAAAAACGCATGTCAATGCGGGTGGCCAAATGGATAAGTTCATGCAGGTTGGCAGGAATCTCTCGTGCGGCCAGAACATCTTTGATGTTACTGGATAGGCCTTTTTTAAAGGTCGCGCAGAGAGCCTCGTTGTTCCAAGATAATTCGGAAGCGAGAGTACGAAATCAGATGGCGTACTCGCCTACTGAAGAATTACCCTGGACCAGGTTCAGCAGGGCAGTCTCGGCAGAAGAAGCTCGGGCTGGTTCCTCGAAGACACTGCGAACCTCAGAGAAGAAGGAGTGTACAGAGGCGGTGACAGGGTCATCGCAGTCCCAGAGCGGTGTGGCCCAAGACAAAGCCTTCCCAGACAGGAGACTGACCACGAAAGCCACCTTCGACCGTTCTGTAGGAAATTGGTCCGACAACATCTCCAAATGAAGGGAACATTGTGACAGAAAACCACGGCAGAGTCTAGAGTCCCCATCAAATTTGTCCGGCAGGGACAAGCGGAGGTTAGGAGCGGCCACTCGCTGCGGAGGAGGTGCAGGAGCTGGTGGAGGAGATGGTAGCTGCTGTTGCAGATGCTGTAGCTGCGACTGAAGTTGCTGTACCATGGTGGACACTTCCGACAGCTGGTGACTTAGATGGGCGATCTCTCGGGATTGCTGGGCGACCACCGTGGTGAGGTCAGAGACAGCTGGCAGGGGAACCTCAGCGGGATCCATGGCCGGATCTACTGTCACGATTCGGCTGGCTGGAGGTGGATCCTCTGTGCCAGAGAGGGATTGGCGTGGACCGTGTCGGTGGACCGGTTCTAAGTTGCTACTGGTATTCACCAGAGCCCGCCGCAAAGCGGGATGGTCTTGCAGCGGCGGTAGCAACCAGGTCGTATCCACCGGCAACGGCTCAACCTCTCTGACTGCTGAGATAAGCGCGGTACAATGGAGTAGACAAGAGCAAGGTCAGACGTAGCAGAAGGTCGGGACAGGCGGCAGGGTTCGTAGTCAAAGGTGGGATAGCAGGAGGTCTGGAACACAGTATGGGTAACACAGTAAAGCTTTCTCAAGGCACAAGGCAACAAGATCCGGCAAGGGAGTGCAGGGGAAGTGAGGTATAAGTAGAACATGGAACAGGTGCAAGGTAATCAGGGTGATTGGGCCAGGCACCATCATTGGTGCACTGGCCCTTTAAATCTCAGAGAGCTGGCGCGCGCGCGCCCTAGAGAGCGGAGCCGCGCGCGCCAGAGCATGACAGTTGGGGACCGGGACAGGTAAGTGACTTGGGATGCGATTTGCGAGCGGGCGCGTCCCGCTATGCGAATCGCATCCCCGCCGGCAATGTCAGTGCAGCGCTCCCGGTCAGCGGGTCTGACCGGGGCGCTGCAGGGAGAGAAACGCCGCGAGCGCTTCGGGGAGGAGCAGGGACCCGGAGCGCTCGGCGTAACAGCATGTAGGACCCCTTAATAATGATAATGGGGAGGTTGTCACAGGCGATCAAGAGAAGGCGGAGCTACTGAATGGGTTCTTTAGTTCTGTATACACTATGGAAGAAGGAGCTGACATTGGCCAGGTCAGTGCTGGTAACACATCATGTAATGTACTGAACTGGCTTAATGTAGAGATGGTACAAGGTAAGTTAAGTGATATAAATGTAAGCAAATCCCCAGGACCGGATGGACTACACCCAAGAGTTCTTAGAGAGGTAAGTTCAGTAATATCTGTACCCCTGTTCATGATATTTAGAGATTCTCTGGTGTCTGGTATTGTGCCAAGGGACTGGCGCAAGGCGAATGTGGTGCCAATCTTCAAAAAGGGCTCTAGGTCTTCCCCAGGAAACTATAGACCGGTAAGTTTAACGTGCATTGTGGGTAAATTGTTTGAAGGACTTATAAGGGATTACATACAGGAATACATAGGGGATAATTGTATTATAAGTGATAGCCAGCATGGGTTTACTAAGGATAGAAGTTGTCAAACCAATCTAATTTGCTTTTATGAAGAGGTGAGTAGAAGCCTTGACAGAGGAATGGCTGTGGATATAGTGTTTCTGGATTTTGCTAAAGCGTTTGATACTGTCCCTCATAGACGTCTGACAGGTAAGTTAAGGTCTTTGGGTTTGGAAATTTTAGTTTGTAACTGGATTGAACACTGGCTCATGGATCGTACCCAGAGAGTGGTGGTCAATGATTCGTACTCTGATTGGTCCCCGGTTATTAGTGGTGTACCCCAAGGTTCAGTACTGGGACCGCTGTTGTTTAATTTATTTATCAATGATATAGAGGATGGTATTAACAGCTCTGTTTCTATCTTTGCAGATGACACCAAGCTTTGTAGCACAGTACAGTCTATAGAGGATGTGCATAAGTTACAAGATGACTTGGATAGACTAAGTGTCTGGGCATCCACTTGGCAAATGAGGTTCAATGTGGATAAATGTAAAGTTATGCATCTGGGTACTAATAACCTGCATGCATCGTATGTCTTAGGGGGGATTAAACTGTCAGAGTCACTGGTAGAGAAGGATCTGGGTGTACTTGTAGATCACAGACTACAGAATAGCATGCAATGTCAGGCTGCTGCTTCCAAAGCCGGCAGGATATTGTCATGTATCAAAAGAGGCATGGACTCAAGGGACAGGGACATAATACTCCCCCTTTATAAATCATTGGTACGGCCTCACCTGGAATATGCTGTTCAGTTTTGGGCACCTGTCCATAAAAGGGACACTGCGGAGTTGGAAAGGGTGCAGAGACGCGCGACTAAACTAATATGGGGCATGGAACATCTTAGCTATGAGGAGCAATTAAAGGAGTTACAATTGTTTAGTCTTGAGAAGAGACGTTTAAGGGGGGATATGATAAACGTATATAAGTATATTAATGGCCCATACAAAAAATATGGAGAAAAACTGTTCCAGGTTAAACCCCCCCAAAGGACGAGGGGGCACTCCCTCCGTCTGGAGAAGAAAAAGTTTAGTCTCAAGGGGCGACACGCCTTCTTTACCGTGAGGACTGTGAATTTATGGAACGGTCTACCTCAGGAACTGGTCACAGCTGGAACAATTTACAGCTTTAAAACAGGATTAGATACATTCCTGGAACAAAATAACATTAATGCTTATGAAGAAATATAAAATCTCATCCCTTCCCAATATCGCGCCACACCCCTACCCCTTAATTCCCTGGTTGAACTTGATGGACATATGTCTTTTTTCGACCGTACTACTAACTATATGTGCGTTACCGCACAGAACCCCTCTTAATGTGCATTGGACCTCACCACGAAAAAATTTAATTTCTGGTCCTCTCTAACTGCACTTCTGAAATTCTTCTCGGACTGCCTTGGCTTCAACTCCATTCCCCTACCCTTGACTGGACCACCGGGGAGATCAAGAACTGGGGTACTTCTTGCTATGAAAAATGCCTTACGTCTGCTCCCAGTCCTGCCAGTCAAAACCCTATGCCTCCTCCGATACCAGGTCTCCCCAAGGCCTATCTGGACTATGCCGATGTTTTTTGCAAAAAACAAGCAGAGACTTTGCCTCTTCACAGGCCTTATGACTGTCCTATTGATCTCCTTCCTCGCACTACTCCACCCCGGGGCAGAATCTATCCTCTGTCAGCTCCAGAAACACAAGCCATGACGGAGTACATCCAAGAAAATTTAAAAAGGGGATTTATCCGCAAGTCTACCTCCCCTGCCGGAGCAGGGTTCTTCTTTGTCTCCAAAAAAGACAGCTCCTTACGACCATGCATTGATTACCGCGGTCTTAATAAAATCACTATAAAAAAACGCTATCCCCTGCCTCTTATCTAGGAACTCTTTGACCGCCTACGTGGCGCTAACATCTTCACCAAATTGGATTTAAGCGGTGCATATAATCTCATCCGCATCAGGGAAGAGGATGAGTGGAAGACCGCATTTAACACCAGAGACGGACACTTTGAATATCTGGTTATGCCCTTTGGGCTCTGCAACGCCCCTGCTGTCTTCCAGGACTTTGTAAATGAAATTTTTCGTGATTTATTATATACCTGTGTTGTGGTCTACTTGGACGACATTTTGATTTTTTCTTCTAACCTCGAGGAACACCGCCATCATGTCCGCCTGGTTCTTCAGAGACTCCGTGACAATCAATTAAATGCTAAGATGGAAAAATGTCTCTTTGAATGCCAATCTCTTCCCTTCCTAGGATATTTAGTCTCTGGCCAGGGACTTCAAATGGACCCAGACAAACTGTCAGCCGTGTTAGATTGGCCACGCCCCTCCGGACTCCGAGCTATCCAGCGTTTCTTGGGGTTTGCCAATTACTACCGACAATTTATTCCACATTTTTCCACCATTGTGGCCCCAATTGTGGCCCTAACCAAGAAAAATGCCAACCCTAAGTCCTGGCCTCTTCAAGCGGATGAGGCGTTCAACCGTCTCAAAACTGCCTTTTCTTCTGCTCCCATACTCTCCAGACCTGATCCATCTAAACCCTTCTCACTGGAGGTAGATGCCTCCTCGGTGGGAGCCGGAGCTGTACTCCTACAAAAAAACTCTTCTGGACATGTCGTTACTTGTGGTTTCTTTTCTAGGACCTTCTCTCCGGCGGAGAAAAATTACTCCATTGGTGATCGAGAACTGCTGGTCATACAACTAGCCCTCGAGGAATGGAGGCACCTGCTGGAGGGGTCCAAATACCCAATTATCATATACACTGATCACAAGAACCTCTCTTATCTTCAGTCTGCCCAACGGCTGAACCCATGCAAGGCTAGGTGGTCGTTGTTTTTTGCCCGTTTTAACTTTGAGATCCAATTTCGCCCTGCTGACAAGAACATCAGGGCTGATGCCCTCTCTCGTTCCTCTGATGCCTCCGAAATGGAAGCCCCCCTGCAACACATCGTTCCTCCTGACTGTCTGATCTCCTTTTCCCCAGCTTCCATCAGACAAACACCTCCTGGAAAGACCTTCGTCCCTCCACGCCAGCGCCTCAGGATTCTCAGGTGGGGACACTCCTCACACCTCGCCGGCCATGCTGGCATCAAAAAGTCCATCCAGCTCACCTCTCGATTTAATTGGTGGCCTACCCTGGAAGCAGATGTTGCTGATTTTGTTCGGGCTTGTACAGTCTGTGCCCGGGACAAGACTCCTCGTCAGAAGCCTGCCGGCCTCCTTCACCCTTTGCCTGTTCCTGAGCTACCATGGTCTCAGATTGCTATGGACTTTATAACAGACCTGCCTTTATCCCATGGCAACACAGTCATTTGGGTGGTCATTGATCGTTTCTCCAAGATGGCACATTTTATTCCACTTCCAGGTCTTCCTTCTGCCCCACAGTTGGCGAAACAATTTTTTGTGCAAATTTTTCGCCTTCAAGGGCTTCCCACGCATATCATCTCAGATAGAGGCGTTCAATTTGTGTCGAAATTCTGGAGGGCCCTCTGTAATCAGCTTAAAATCAAATAAAATTTCTCGTCTTCCTATCATCCCCAATCCAATGGGCAAATGGAGAGAGTTAACCAGGTTCTTGGTGACTATTTGTGACATTTTGTTTCCTCCCGCCGGGATGATTGGGCCGATCTTCTACCCTGGGCCGAATTCTCATACAATTTCAAAGTCTCTGAGTCCTCCGCTAAATCCCCGTTCTTTGTGGTGTACGGCCGTCACCCTCTTCCCCCCCTCCCCACGCCTTCTGGTTTGCCTGCTGTTGATGAGGTTACCCGGGACTTCTCCACCATCTGGAAAGAGACTCAAAAATCCCTCATACAGGCCTCATCCCGAATGAAGAAGCATGCCGACAAAAAAAGAAGAACTCCTCCTGTCTTTGTTCCTGATGACAAAGTGTGGCTCTCCGCCAAGTATATCCGCTTCCGTGTCCCCAGTTATAAACTGGGACCACGTTATCTTGGACCCTTTAAAATCAAGTGCCAAATCAATCCTGTCTCCTACAAACTCCTTCTTCCCCCTTCTCTCCGTATTCCTAATGCTTTTCATGTCTCTCTCCTTAAACCGCTTATCCTTAACCGCTTCTCTCCCAAGGTTGTTGCTCCTACTCCTGTCTCCGGGTCCTCAGATGTCTTCTCGGTTAAAGAAATTCTCGCGTCTAAGTCGGTCAGAGGTAAAAAAAAAAATTCTTGTAAATTGGGAGAATTGCGGCCCTGAGGAGAGGTCATGGGAACCCGAGGATAACATTCTCGACAAGGACCTTATTCACAAATTTTCAGGTTCAAAAAAAAGGAGGAGACCCAAGGGGGGGGGGGGGTACTGTTACGCCGAGCGCTCTGGGTCCCCACTCCTCCCCGGAGCGCTCGCAGCGTTCTCCTGTTCGCAGCGTCCCGGTCAGACCCGCTGACCGGGAGCGCTGCGATAGTGTCCCTAGCCGGGATGCGATTCGCGATGCGGGACGCGTCCGCTCGCTGTTCGCATCCCGGCCCGCTTACCAGACTCGCTCCCCGTCTGTTCTGTCCCGGCGTGCGCGGCCCCGCTTCCTAGGGCGCGCGCGCGCCGGCTCTCTGCGATTTAAAGGGCCAGTGAGCCACTGATTGGCGCCTGGTTCTAATTAGTGTGTTCACCTGTGCACTTCCCTATATAACCTCACTTCCCCTTTCCTTCCTTGCCGGATCTTGTTGCCATTGTGCCAGTGAAAGCGTTCCTTGTGTATCCCAAGCCAGTGTTCCAGACCTCTTGCCGTTGCCCCTGACTACGATCCTTGCTGCCTGCCCTGACCTTCTGCTACGTCCGACCTTGCTCTTGCCTAATCCCTTGTACCGCGCCTATCTCAGCAGTCAGAGAGGTTGAGCCGTTGCCGGTGGATACGACCTGGTTGCTACCGCCGCTGCCATCCCGCTTTGCGGCAGGCTCTGGTGAATACCAGTAGCAACTTAGAACCGGTCCGCCGGCACGGTCCACGCCAATCCCTCTCTGTTACAGAGGATCCACCTCCAGCCTGCCGAATCCTGACAGTCATCCTATAATCACCTTATAACAGGATCATGCTTCCTCGGGGAGAAAACCCAAGAGATCCAATTGTAGTGGTTGAGGTTGCATTGCAATGTCACTAGAACGCCTAGTGCCCTCTCTCTGGTGCGCATGTCGCTGTGGCATAGCTTCCAGATGTTCAAGAGAGAGACAGTCTGGGAGTGGTATTAGGTCAATCCCCAAAAATAAGCACAGTCTCGGGAGATCAGCATGTTGTCTCAAACAGAAAGTTTCATAGTCTTTCCGCACAATCAAATGGAAGGGGTGACCCTATTGATAACTAGCTCCAGACTCCCGTATCTGCTCCAGCAATGGCTGAAGCAGTCTTCGCATATATAGGGAGCGGGCCAAGACATCAGGGAACAAACTTATTTGAGATGCATCATAATTAATAAATCCTGTATCCCGAGTTGCATGTAGAATCCGTTCTCTGTCTGTATAGTAATGGATGCGACATAGCATATCTCGTGGACCTTCACGGGCAGCCAGGTGTTATCCAGATAACCTATGTACCCTGTGAATTACAAAGGAAGCCTTGTAACTTTGTTAAAGAGGCACTGTCATTGTTAAAAACTTTTCATATATTGCAGGATTCATTATAATATGACATTTCACAATATACACCTGTTAAAATTTTTTTACATTTTTACTTGAAATTCAAGCTCAAAATAGCAGCCACTAGGGGACGCTTGTCTTTTAGCCAGACAGACTAGTCTAGATTTTACAGCATACTGGATACTGGCCGTAAAGCATACCGGTATCCAGTATAGGAGATTTCTATTGAGTGTATGCAAAACTACAGATAAAGGATGTGTGGACAGCTGGGAGCTGTAGTTTTACAACAGCTGGAGGCAACACTGCTCTAACACAGTTATTTACAAACACTGCAGCTTCAGTTGTTACTAAATTACAACTCCCAGCATGCTGAAATAGTCAAAGCTTTCTCCGACTCCTGAATGACAAAGAAGTTGATCAGACATTCAGGAGTCTGTGAAAGATGAATGACACACATAGTGACAGCTATGCTGATTAGCATCCAGCTTTACTAGGAGAAGATAAAACAGATAGAACATGTCTTCATAAAAATGCTGTACTTTTATCTAAAAAATCCTTGCACTAATTTTATAAAGATCTATTCTTATATTTATACATTTTATCCTGTGATGAATTCACCATAATGTCTTCTAATTACTGCAGGCAAGCTCCAAGCATCTTCCTCTGTGTAACATATACAGCATGAAACCAGAGAGGAAAGGGTTACAGAGTAGAGAGTACTGATTGGCTGACTGCCCAGGCTTGCTCCTGTGAGGGAGACAGAATGACATGCCCCCTCCAGCCTGCACAATGAAAAAGTTACTCACCAGCAGATAAATGCTTATATCTATGGATATATAGGTCAGAGACATGTAAAATTTATATGCACATGATCAGGATTGGGTCCCGAGTAACATATCACTTTTTTTCTTTTTTTTTGCACTATGACAGGTACGCTTTAAACACCTCTGTCACTCTCTGAAGTAGATTATCATTAGGGTACAGTTCAAGGAGGCCCTTTAAATGTATATTGCCTCCCTCTGTTTTCCTTGTCATCTAAAGATGATGTGATCTGCTGTATATGGTGCTGAGAATTAACAGCCACAGCTTCCAGGGCAGCCACCCCATCAGACAGTGACTCCATATTGGCTGCATTAATAGTGGAGGGATTCTCTAGGCGATCAATATCAGCCCGCACTTCCATAAGCGCCTGTTGGGACGATTCCAATGGTTGGACTACAACATCCAGTTCTTGTCTAGTCGGGAGGGCCTTCACTTCAAACTCATGGAGAATGGATGTCTGCAGTAAGTGTTTTACTGGATCTATGGGTCGGGTATCTGGTGATGTAGGAGATAGTACAGCCGGAGGGGGCCTCATCCACACCAACTACCACTGGAGGCCTCATCCACACCAACTACCTCGGTTTCCAAAGGGCCCCTGTATGCTAACGGGTCTCCCCCCCCCCCCCCCCCCCACTGGGGTCATAAGAAAGAGTGTTCATACCGGGGTTCACTCAGGAGCTAGGAGAGCCCCCCCCCCCCAAGTTTGCGGAATCATTGACTTCCTCTGTCTCTGTGCCATGGCTGCTCGGCTGGTACCAGAAGGGGGATGTTGTAGCTCCTGCAATTGATTCCCTTCATTCTCCTGTGGCCATGGACCCCCAAGCTTATCATTACATTCTATCCTCCAGTTCATGAAAGTTCCACCATCCGCTCTCAATGCCTTGCCCCCACAATCTGCAGCATTGTACATCACACCCGCATTCTACCCAGATCCACTTACTGCAGTTTTCTCTTTGCTCGACTCTCTTTTCTCGTGGCTTGCCGCTGGCGTGTGCGCTATGGAACTCCTGCTGTCGCCGGCGTCTCACTTCACCCGAGTGCACGCGGATATCTCTTGAAGCGGCGTATCCCCGTTTCCGAGGCTACTGCCGAAGCCAGTCCGAGGGTGGATAACAGAACACTCGGTGGCCTGTCTCTGCCGTCTCATCGTCCCCCATCTTCGGAATCAGGTGTCCTGGGAAGTCACTGATCAAAGAAGCGGTCAGGTTGGAGCTCCTTAGGTGTGCAGCCTCAGCCCGTCATAGTTAAGTCACACCCCCCTGAACTCATATGTTCTTATTTAATGTTTCGTGTTCTTTTATTCTCATTTCAGATCTGTGTATGCCGAGGACTTCTTCAGATTCGGTGGATTACGTTGATGCATTTTTTTTTTTGTTTAATATTAAAGGGGTACTCCGGTGGAAAACTTTTTTTTTAATCAACTAATGCCAAAAAGTCAAACAGATTTGTAAATTACTTCTATTAAAAAATCTTAATCCTTCCAGTACTAATTAGCTGCTGAATACTACAGAGGAAATTCTTTTATTTTTGGAACACAGTGCTCTCTGTTGACATCACGAGCATAGTGCTCTCTGCTGACATCTCTGTCCATTTTAGGAACTGTCCAGAGCAGCATATGTTTGCTATGGGGATTTTCTCCTATTCTGGACAGTTCTTAAAATCAGCTCTTTGATCTCTAAATATATGAGCTCACCTTTCTGAAGGAAGCTCTGGTGAAACATGTTTATCAAAGGATTAATTTGGTGACTTGCTGGGACTAGTAGTGGATACCCAGAGGTCTGGTGGCTTTAACCCTTGCACCATCACACTCTCTCTAGCATCTTGGCTAGGGTGTGATCGTGACAACCGGTGGCAGCGTCGGGATATATTTAAAGATTTTTTAGTGCTTGCTGGATTTTACCTGTAAATAAATCTTAGCACTAAAAGAAATTGCATACATATTCTTGTGTGTAAATTCCAAATACAGAGTTCAGCGCTGGTTTAAAAGACATACAAAAAGAGTGCAAGACAGTTCTGTCCTCCCCATCTCCTGTTTTACTTCCTCTGTCTTATCTCGGAAATATGGAGGCATATCGCAAGCAGTCCATGCCTGCACTGGAGCTAATGTGCCAAGAAAAGGAGAAACTACTGCGGGAAAGAACAAGGGACAACTTATTGCTGATCTTGTGGAGTTTGATGCCCGTGCAGCAGAGCTGGGTGACATGAGACAAAGTCCTACAGCTGGAACTATCATCCAAGGAGTGATATCTCCTGGGGAATGCAGCAACATTACTCCCCATCAGGACAGTACTCCACATGAGGCCTTGGACTCTTATATGCGGACTGCCTTACAACACCTTGGGAATGTGGATGCTAATATGAAACTCCAACTACTTCTCCAGTACCAAACTGCAGAGAGAGAGAGAGGCACAGGCACGAGCCACAGAGAGAGAGGCACGAGCCACAGAGAGAGAGGCACAAGCTGCAGAGAGAGAGAGGCGGCAGAAAGAGAGGCCCAGCTGAGGCAGGAATTGGAGGTTCTGAGGCTGAGAGGGAATGCTTTATCTGAAGGATGTGCAGGATCAAGGAGACCACAAACCTTGCTTGGAACATTTCCCCCTGTTGGATAAAGATGGTGATCTGGATGTGTTCATGAGGGGATTTGAAAAGATTTGCCAGCAGTTCCATCTACCTAAGGAACAGTGGGGACGATATCTAACCCCTCGGTTTTCCCTTCTAAAAAGCCACTCATAAAACTGAGATGCTGGACAAACCTTTGTTGAAGCCTGTGGCAAAAGCTGGACTAAGACCCTAAGCAACAGCTGGAGATTCACTCACAAGGACTGCTATACCACTGTACTGTAAGGACTTTTCTTTTTGTTTCTTAACTTGTCTTACTGAACTCTTTTATATATTTTTGTACCTGTATGTGATTTGTTTATTTTATGCATAGCACTGTGATACCTTTTTTCAGATTAAATGTTTAATTAATCAGCTCTGGTCTTTGATCTCTAAAAATATGAGCTCACCTTTTTGAAAGAAGCTCTGGTGAAACAAGTTTATCAAAGGCTTAATTTGGTGACTTGCTGGGACTAGTAGTGGATGCCCAGAGGTCTGGTGGATTTAACCCTTGCATTATCACACTCTCTCTAGCGTCTTGGCTGGACCGATAGGGTGTGATCGTGACAAGTTGATTTAAAAAAAACGTTTTCCACCGGAGTACCCCTTAAAAAAATGGTTAAGGAGGGCTTATGGGGGACCGTTTTTTGGAATATTTTTTTTTTAAACATGTGGTGTTTTTTCCGTTTTCTTAACAGGATTAGTAGTGGAAGCTGTTTAATAGAGGGAATCCATTACTAAGCTGGGCTTAGCGTTAGCTACAAAAACAGCTAGCGCTAACCCCCAATTATTACCCTGGTACCCACCACCACAGGGGTGCCAGGAAAAGCCAGTACCAACAGGCCTGGAGTGTCAAAAATGTTGCTCCAGGGCCTAGGCGGTAACAGGCTGGCATTATTTAGGCTGGAGAGGGCCAGTAACAATGGTCCTAACCCACCCTGGTAACGTCAGGCTGTTCTAGAACCATTGTAATTAGCTCTCCCCAGTTAAATAACGCCAGCCTGTTACCGCCTAGGCCCAGGAGCTCAATTTTTGATGGTCCAAGCCTGTTGGTACCGGCTCTTCCCATCACCCCTGTGGCGGTGGGTATCGGGGTAATAATTTGGGGCTTGCTCTAGCTGTTTTTGGGGCTAATGCTAAGCCTGGCTTAGTAATGGATTATGCCTATTAGACAGCTTACACTACTAAACCTGTTAAGAAAATTAAACAAAATAAAAAATGTATTCAAAAAAATACTCCCCCACAAGCCTTCGTTAACCATTTTATTAATATTAAACAAAAAAATGCTCCGAAGTAGTCCTTTTGCATACAGGGAACTGAAATGAGAAAAAAAAAACATACAAAAAATGGGTTAGTACATTTAGGGGAAAAAAATGTAAATAAATACATATATATCGCACATTTTTGTCACAAATGTGGCTTTAGAGCAGAAAAGTCACAGAGGAGAAGAGGTGGTGTTCCAAAGTGGTGTTCTGAACACTTACACCATGGAAAACAGTGTACGTAAGTCGTGTGCTTAAGCACAGCTTGATTAATTCCCCCCATTGTCTTTTGTGGTGCAAATTTTAGCACATTCCCAAATGGAGGAATTTATCAAAACCTGTGTAGAAAAAAAAGTTGTCCAGTTGCCCATAGCAACCAATCAGATCGCTTGATTTATTTTTCAGAGCCATCTTTAAAAATGAAACAAGCAATCCGATTGGTGGCTATGGGCAACTGGTCAAATTTTTCTCTTCACAGGTTTTGATAATTCTCCCCCAATGGGTGAAAAAGTCACAACATTTTTACGCAGTTATTTTAACCTTTTTCAAGAAAACAACTTGAATGTAGTGTGGCATAGTTAGCTTTTTGCAGTGGTTATTAATTTATTAACTGCTACTTTTTTCAACTGTTGCAAAATTTCTGTGCTAACACAAAAATGTTTATGCAATCTAATGCCTGCCAGGACCACATTTATAAACTTGTCTACATCTAAGGCTAGGTTCACATTGCCCTTTGCATCCGGCTTGTTAAGGGTCCGATCGGTTCTTTTAGTTTTTTTTCAACCGAACGGACCTTGGAACGGGTCGAGTGCCAACGGCTACTGCCTGGTCCCGACAGACCCCATTCACTTGCGTGGGGTCTGTCAGCGATTCGGTAATTTTACAGGAATTTAGCGGAGAATAGCGGAGTCTGACGGCAATGTGATGTGAACAAGCCCTAAGCTACATTGCTGGAGATGAACAACCTGGAGAAAGTACACATGACATAAACCCAGGCAAATAGTGGTAAAAAAAGCTTGATTTACACAATGAAATAACCCCCCCAAAAGTTATTTTTACCCAATTGCCTGGGTGTATGTTATGTGTACTTCCCCCCCATTTATCAACAAGGTGCACGTTATTTATAAATAACAAAGTATCTAAGTGTGGTGACCCACGGTGATGGCGGGACCACAGGGTGTAGCGGTGTAGGTGGATGGGGCAAGATGGTATTAACCCCAGGGGCAAGGTATTATTAACTGGCGTTCATGACGCCAGAGTGGTTTTTGGGTACCGGAACCACACGAAAGGTATCTCTGTTATTCCAATGGCTAGGCAGTGAAAGGAGAGTCTACAACCAAGTTATGGTTTAATAGAGGCTTTACTGAGTTAAGACAGGTGTTATTATCTTCACAGCTAGACCAGAATCCCAGAGAGGTGGCCAGGATCACAGAAGGACCTTGCAGCTTGCTTGCTGGGACCAATTATACTTTTAATAGAATTGACTTAAAGCTTGATAGTGAAAGCATCAAACATAGCGGATTCAGGCCTACCGCGGATGGACAGCAGGGTGGCAGAGGGATTAGAAAAGGAAATAACGTTGGAAGAGTTGGAGTATGCAATAAAGCCAAATGCAGAGAGGAAGGCCCACAGCCCAGATGGGTAGAAAGCAAGGGGAAGAAACCAAGCATAAAAGGAGAGACCATGTGCCTGTTTCAAGACAGAGGGGGGGGGGTACCCGGTTTGAAGGGATATTCTATCTCCGTACATCTATTACGGGTAATAGAATGGTGCAGGCAACCATCCAGTAAACTCTGGGTGGGGGTTTAATGGCAGAAACTAAAATACCGTTAAAATCTCTTCCGTGGTGTAAAGGGAGTGTGTTGAGGAATCTGAAAGAACACCCAACTATAGGGACCACCCATATGGTCTGCATGGAGGAAAGGGTACTAGACCTTTTCTTACTGTACAATTCACAACAAATTCCTATAATAGGCCATCCAGCTTTTCCTGCTAGTTTAGAGGATTCTGTTTATAGACAGTGGATTACAGCAGATAGATTCAGTGTAATACATTTGAAGAGTCGCCTAATGATTGTCGAAAACTTGAGGAAATAATATCACCAGTAAAGTTGGGAGCATGGAGGGGGCTACAATTAAAACACTCTATGGCCTCAATCCCTAAGCCAGAATGGTAATTCAGGTTAAACATGCCCTTTCCAGCATATACAAGTTATGGATGGCACCAAAAGATCAGACTTTACCTGGGTTTACACAAAAATGGGAAAGAGATTTAGACAGACATTTCTGGACAGAAGAATGGTCCATGTTTAGTCTAGCACATTGCTTAGCCATTTCCACACACATGCAAGAGTCCAACTATAAGATAATGTCACAATGGTACAGGGTACCGAAAGGGCTAGATAAAATCCAGAAAGGCCTTGACACACTATGTTGGCGTTGTGGAGAGGAGCCAGGTACTTTATTGCACATTTTTTGGCAATGTTCCTGGATCGTGAGTTTTTGGGAATATGTCCATAGGATCATATGCGAGGTAACGAGCCAAATAATCCCAATGTCCCCCAAATTTTTTCTTTTACAATATAATGATCTACCGGTAAAAAAATATAGATACTCCCTACTTCGTTTTTTAATAGCTATCGCCAGGAGCTGAATCCCTCTTTTCTGGAGACAGAAAAAGGTTCCATCAATAGCATTCTGCAATAGTAAGGTGAATGATGCCATGTACTTGGAGAACTTGCATTTAGAAAATAGGGATGAAGATATCTGGTTCCTAAGTACATGGCACACATGGAAAGAATAACAAAATTCATTGGAATATGAGTAGGAACTATCCAGGGAGGACGGGAGGCGGAGGGAGGCGAGGGATGTAGAGGGTGGATAGTTAGGGGAGCGAGGAGAGAGGGGAAGGTAGGAGTTAGGTTTAAGTATTAAGATACAGTGAGATATAGAGAAGTACATAAACAGCAGGTGTACAAGTATAAAACAAAGTAAAGAGGTTATGGTGCTGTAAATGATGGATAATTGATATACTGATTCTTTCTGCAATTGCATTTACGTTTGGAAAATATAAATAAAGAATAAAAAAAAGATAGTGAGACATAGACTTGACTTACTGGAATGACTGTAGATTTGAGGCCTTCCAGGTACTGGACACTAGCAATGAGATCTCTGGTGTTTGCTGGTCTCAGTAAAGTGATGTAAGAGCAAAAGAGACAGAATTGTAATGGCCTTATATAGAGGGGGGCTGAGCCAAAGCCCATTGGTCAAGCTGCGGGTCATGTGTTAAACTGGTGCCCTCTGGGTAACATGTGATAATTCAACACCAACAACAAAAGCGTCAGCAACAACGATGTATGAAACATTACAAAAGTTTATTTATTGAGAATAAAAAAATGCATCATAGCAATTAAAAAGCACAGTGTACACAGCTGGAAGAAAAGGCAGAAACATACAGGCTCATGGTAAGGGGTATATGAATGCAAAGAACACTGACAAACGTTGCATAAACAAGGGACTCACATGAAAAGATGCAGACCATGCAATAAAGTTCAATATTTGAGTACAAATGCAACAGCAGTCAGAAAGAATTACAGAGGTATATTACCACAACCGAGCCATGTAGTTACCTGCACCTACCCCCAAGGTAATTCTTTCTGACTGCTATTGCATTTGTACTCAAATATTGAACTTTATTGCATGGTCTGCATCTTTTCATGTGAGTCCCTTGTTTATGCAACGTTTGTCAGTGTTCCTTGCATTCATATACCCCTTACCTTGAGCCTGTATGTTTCTGCCTTTTCTTCCAGCTGTGTACACTGTGCTTTTTAATTGCTATGATGCATTTTTTTATTCTCAATAAATAAACTTTTGTAATGTTTCATACATCGTTGTTGCTGACGCTTTTGTTGTTGGTGTTGAATTTTCCCAGTGGGTGGCCTCGGCAACATATTCTTTGTTATATTGCCTTATAGGTGACATAACATGTGATAATGTGGTTAGCTTGTGGGGGTGTAGGGTAGTTAGGGTGTAGCTGTGCAGTGATGAAAGGGTGTTGGATTAACCCTTAACTGTCGTGATGCCAGGGTGCGGGTTTTTCCTCAGTATTTATATATCCTACCGCCACCCGTCCCAGGAACGATAGGGAGGAATAAAGGATTGTCCACAACCGGAGGTTTAGTAAACTGGAAATAACTTTACTGCAACTTCTATGCAAGTTAACAGTAGTAACAGTCTTTTCAAAGGACCAGACTTACCGTATTTATCGGCGTATAACACGCACTTTTAAAACTTAAATTCAAGACAAAAAGTCTGCCTGCGTGTTATACACCGATAAATCTTTTGTCACTGATTTAAAGTGGCCGCAGCAGCGGCTGCTTGTTAAGGATTAGCAGCCTGGCCGCGGCCACTTTAAATCAGTGACCAGCGCGCGGTTCCCCCTTTGTTTTTTTTTACATTTTCCTTCTTTTCCCCTCTGCTTTTTATTGTATTGTTTTTTTTATCTTCGTTACCTAGCCGCGCTCGGCAGGCCAGGTCTGGTGTCGGGTGTGGTCAGTGAAGCCGGATGAGTGATGTCCTCTGCTAGCTCCGCTGCACAAGATCAGGGACGTCCCTCATTCAATGCTGCTGCTGCCGCTGTGACTATTCTAAGGTGGCTGCGGTTGGGCTGCCAGCGGCGACCACACTGACCAGCGGCGGATGCAGCGAATGATGAGTGACGTCCCTGATGCTGTACAGCCGGCGGAGTACGTCACTCATCCAGCTTCACTGACCGCAGCCCGCAAGACCCGACACCGGACCTGGCCTGCCGAGCGCGGCTAAGTAAGGAAGATGGGAAAAATGTATATATCAAAAACGGAGGGAAAGGGGATGATGAAAAGGGGGCATGATGTGAGGGGGGCATGATGTGAGGGGGGCATGGTGAGAAGGGGGCATTATGAGAAGGGGGCATGATGAGAAGGGGCATGATGAGAAGGGGCATGATGGAAAGGGGCAAGATGAGAAAGGGGCAAGATGAGAGGGGGCATGGTGAGAAGGGGGCATGGTGAGAAGGGGGCATGGTGAGAAGGGGGCATGGTGAGAAGGGGCCATGATGAGAGGGGGGCATGGTGAGAGGGGGGCATGATAAGAGAGGGGGGCATGATAAGAGAGGGGTGGGGGAATGATAAGACAGTGGGGAATGATGAGAGGGTAAGGGGGGGGGGGTGTAAATGTGGCACACGGGCTGATAAAAGGGGAGAATTATGTGGCACTGGAAGGGGGGACCAAACTGAAGTTCAGGCAAAATCAAAGTTAGAGGGATGATATGGCATTTAGTCTTTCATTTATCTTATATGTATTTTTTTTTTTTACTTACATTTCCCTATTAAAAAGGGGGTGCGTGTTATACGCCAGTGCGTGTTATACGCCGATAAATACGGTAAGTTCCTCACAGTTGGTTGGGACCTTATAGGGAAATAAGCTCTGAGGCTTGCTGTACGCTGTTCCACTGAATTTAGGGTTTGGTTTTAGGTTCAGTAGTCATGTAGATTTAAGATTGAGTTCAGTTGAACTCACGGTTTTGTATTGGGCTGAAGTTAGCAGGCTTCAGGCCTAGATTTGTCTTGAAGGTATGCACGGAGCTTCTCTCTCTCTGCTAGTCCGGAACCCAAGAGAGTGATGATTGGGTAACAGCGCCCTTATATGGCAAGGGGGAAGGCTCATAGCTTATTGGTTCCCACCAACTGTCAGTCCTTTCACAAAGCATTGTGGTACATCATATGACCCACTCACATGACCTGGAAGGTCCTTAAGCTTAACCTAACAGTAAGCTTAGTAGTCATGTGACCTAAGGTCCTGGAAGTACTATACATATCTATAAATTATATACATATTATACACATCAAACACATAAAATTAAAGAAGGAAGAGGTGACAAGGGGTTATCCCACTAGGAGGAACCTACTGATATGCAGAAACTCTGACTTTGGGGACTTAGCACACAAGGTACTGTACAAGGTACGGTAGCGGGACACCACAATAACATAAACATAACATGTGACATCTCACAGGTCCTTTAGATGACCTCTCAAAGGTCCTTTAGACTAGCTATACATTAATACACTGACTACAATCCTATGACAATAAATGACACTATAGTAACAGCAGGGGAGACACTGCAGGAGAGCCCCCAGGTCACGTGAGGGACCCAACGTGACAGGGCCCAAGTGTAGTGCAGGACCATGTCCTGTACTGGGACATTACATAAGGCTGCTTTCACATTACGTTTGTAGTCTACGGCTGCCGGATCTGGCTGGGGGAGGGGAAAACCAGTAGCTCCTGTACCCTGGCGCGGGACTCCGGTCGGCTCATTTTTGGCCGGTATCCGGTCTTCTGATCGGACCTAAAACCATAGTATACTAAGGTTTTAGGTCCGGTCAGAAAACCGAATACGGGGCAAAAATTAGCCAACTGGAGTCACTGTTTGACGCCGATCAGCTCATTAAAGTAAATGGATTTTGGCGCCGGTCCGGCCGGATTCATCAGCCATAGGCTGCAAACGTAATGTGAATGCAGCTTTAGATATAGATAAATATAAATGTGGTCCGGGCTGGTGTGAGAGAGCGGAAAAATTGGTGTTTGTGCAAAAATTTCATAAATGTAAAAAATTTGCACTTGATAAATCCCTGAGCACCGCAAAACTTTAAAGTGAGGCTTCCACACGTTTTTTTTTTTTTTTAAATTAAAACTACCTCTGCAGTTTTTGGGCCAAAGCCAGAAGTGGATCCAACAGAAAGAAGCAGTATATACACTGCTCAAAAAATAAAGGAAACACTTAAACAACACAATGTAACTCCAAGTCAATCACACTTCTGTGAAATCACACTGTCCACTCAGGAAGCAACACTGATTGACAATCAGTTTCACATGCTGTTGTGCAAATGGAACAGACAACAGGTGGAAATTATTGTCAATTAGCAAGACACCCCAATAAAGGAGTGGTTCTGCAGGTGGTGACCAAAGACCACTTCTCAGTTTCTATGCTTCCTGGCTGATGTTTTGGTCACTTTCACTCTAGTGGTAGCATGAGACGGAGTCTACAACCCACACAAGTGGCTCAGGTAGTGCAGCTCATCCAGGATGGCACATCAATGCCAGCTGTGGCAAGAAGGTTTGCTGTGTCTGCTTGCTATCAGCACATTCAACTATGTAAAGAAGAAAGTATTTCATACCATTAGTTCATTCATTCATTCAGATCTAGGATGTGTTATCTTAGTGTTCCCTTCTTTTTTTTTTTTTTTGGAGCAGTGTATTTCCCATTTCTTTGGAATGCACTTCTGACTTTGGCTCAAAAACAGTGGCAGCTGTCCAAAAAACGGCACAAAACAAGCCCTGTGTGGAAACCCAATCTAACCATGGCACTCTACATTTAAGTTGTTTTGACCTAGTTTCACCCAGTGTGCAAAAATTTGCAACAATGAACTGCCAAAAAATAAGGGTTAAACCAATAATAAGAGAGGGGGAGGGGACTATCCTACCCTCCCAGGCAGATGGGGAGGGTTGAATCTCTTGATGTGGGGTGGTGAGATACCAGCCATGTGCCATCCATCAGTAATATATTTCAATTAAAAAAACATTATTTCCGTTTCCCTTCGTGTTATTACTGATGTCACTTCCTCATACCGCACTGTACATTAATCCACATTCCGCAGTGCAGTGAGGACGGTAATCCCGCGCAAATCACAGCAGCAGAAGCCGCAAGATAGATGACTATATAGCGCTGCATCGCACACAGAACCCGTCCCGCCCATCACACTGACTCACTGACACACTGACTCACTGACACCACCCCGCCCATCACACTGACTGACACCGCCCCGCCCATCACACTGACTGACAGCGCCCCGCCCATCACACTGACAGACTGACACACTGACTCACTGACACCACCCCGCCCATCACACTGACTGACACCGCCCCGCCCATCACACTGACTGACACCGCCCCGCCCATCACACTGACTGACTGACACCGCCCCGCCCATCACACTGACTGACTGATACCGCCCCGCCCATCACACTGACTGACTGATACCGCCCCGCCCATCACACTGACTGACTGACACCGCCCCGCCCATCACACTGACTGACTGATACCGCCCCGCCCATCACACTGACTGACTGATACCGCCCCGCCCATCGCACTGACTGACTGACCCTGCCCCGCCCATTACACACTGAGACCGCCCCGCCCATTACACTGAGTGACACTGTCCCACCCATTACACACTGAGACCACCCCGCTCATTACACCGACTGACACTGCCCCGCCCATTACACTTACTAACACCGCCCCGCCCAGTACGCACTTACACCGCCCCGCCCATTACACGCTGAGACCACCCCGCCCATTACACTGACTGACACTGCCCGCCCATTACAGGCTAATACCGCCCATTACACGCTTACAGACTAACCTATCCCGTCACACACTGACTCCGCCCCCAACACGCTCCGCCCCTAACCCCGCCTCCCCAATCAGGGCTCCACATTATATCTGCGTCCGTCTTTTTTCCGTAGATCTATAAGTCCCGCCTCCCGCATCTTCAGGCCTGAATAGACTGACTGCTCCCACGTGTAGCGCAGCACAGCAGCGAGCAGACATGGCAGAGCTGGGTAAGATGATCCGGGTGATGCCCTGCAGCCTCCTCATGTATTCTTCATTACCCTGCTGTAATATCCCTTACTGAATCTATAGACATCAATGTATCAGTTTCTTCTAAACAACTTTTCCGCTATTCACGTGCCTGTTCCGTTGTATATGTGTGATGGATGAAATGCTGAGCGTACATGTGTCCTACGTATCACTAGTTTGAGGCTTCTCATGATATTGGAGCCCGAGATGCTTCATTGATCTGATACATTGGAGATTTATCAAAACCTGTCATGCAGTTGCCCATAGCAACCAATCAGTTTGTTACTTTCATTTTTTTTTTTTTATGAAAGCAGTGATCTGGTTGTCATGGGCAACTATTTCCCTTTTTCCTCTGCACAGGTTCTGATCTCTTCCCCCCCCCCCCCCCCATTGTGCCAGGACTAAGAGTCCTTGATACTGTTCTTAGTAAACACAGGACTGAAATTGTGCAGATTTGTTGCAGATTTTAAAATGTTAGTCCAGCTTAGGAACATGTATCCCCTATCCGCAGTATAGGGGATAAGTGTCAGATTGTAGGGAGATGAATGGAGCGTGTGCGACGACCACCGCGCCAGGCAGGAGATCGTGTGGGGGCCGTGCAAACTGACATTGTGGATAGGGTTTACGTTTACGGTTTTCTAAGCTGCATAACCCCTTTAAGTCAATAGGGAAGTCTAGGGGCCCATTCACACCGTATCCCTCTGGATTTGTTGAATAATTGAACGCCGCATCAAATCTGCAGCATGTCCGCTATGTGAATGTACCCCAAATCTGCAGCATTTCAGTCCAGTGTGAACAATGTGCTTTACATGTGGAGTTATCTTTTATAATGAGTGATAACTGCAGTGATCATCTTTTATAGGTATGGGGGAGATTTATCAAAACCTGTGCAGTTGCCCATAGCAACCAATCAGATCGCTTCTTTCATTTTTCATAGGCCTTCATAAAAATGAAAGAAGCAAGCTGGTTGCTATGGGCAACTGGGCAAGTTTTCCTCTGCACAAGTTTTGATCTCTGATCAGTGTGTGTACCCTCGGTTCCGAACCAGGGTGCCTCCAGCTGTTGCAAAACCACAACTCCCAGTATGCCAGGACAGCCGAAGGCTGTCCTGGCATGCTGGGAGTTGTAGTTTTGCAACAGCTGGAGGCAACTTGGTTGGGAAACGCCAGGCTTCTCCTGAAGACCCCCCTACAGAAGGCTTCTTTGTTGTATGTTGGGTCATATGAAGTCATGCTGGTCTCGTTATATTAACCACTTAAAGCTTGATATCCGGATAGAATCTCATGATCTTCCAGCTGTAGATAAATTCTTTCCGCTCTAGTTCCTGTACAATGTAGCCAAGGATCACAAGGTCATCAGAATGGGCTGGCACAAGATGGGTTAATTTGGCACATCAATGTATAAAACTTTGTTCACATCACATTTGGTGTATGGTCAGCTTATATAGTAGGCTGGAAGATACTCCTGGCACATATTCTGGATGTGTCTATGGAGCCACTGGGTAGTAAATGGGAACTCCGGTACATAAGTGGGGGTCCCAGCAGTCCGATTCCCTGCAATCAGACACTTGGGGGGGAAATTTATCAAAACCTGTCCAGAGGAAAAGTTGATGCGTTGCCCATAGCAACCAATTAGATCGCGTCTTTCATTTTTGAAAAGACCTCTAAAAAATGAAAGCAATCTGGTTGCTATGGACAACTGGGCAACTTCCCTTAGGTTTTGATAAATCTCCCCCTTAGTACTTATGTATCAGAGTTCTCCTTTAAAGGTAGGGACACACGTGGCACATCCGCAGCGTATTTGACTATGCTGATGCGCTACTGACAGTCCCTAGAGTGAGCCTCCTGCTGTGCCCATGTGCCCTGCTTTGCCTGCTCATAGCAGCAATCTGCCACTACAAGCAGACACACATTGATTTGTGAGTTGTGCGCGCATGCGCAGTGTACTCGGACACTCCCTGAGCTAGGCCAAGAGCGGCCGCGATGTCGTAGTACGCTTCCCATGTATCGTGTGTCTGCTTATAGTTACGGATTGCTGCTACAAAGCAGGAGGCACACTCTAGGGATGGTCAGTAGCACATCCGCAGTGTCAAATGCGCTGAGTGTGACCCTACCCTAAGTGTGTATTTTTGGTATCTACTAGGCAAATATACATGTGTATACCTTTTTGTTTGCTGCTTATACAGTGGGCCAGGGATTTAAGGAGGATGGCATAAGCCATTCTTTAAAAAGGGGATTATGCAGTTATTAAAAACCGAAGGGTGCTCCGGGGAAGTTAAGAAAAATAAAAAATGCCTGAAAGCCACCACAATACCTGTTCTGTGTCCCCTGTAGTTATCATTTTGATTTTGCCAGATCCTGTGGCCCCTGTTGTCTCAATATTTTTCCTTGCTTGCAGCCAGACTACAACTCCCAGAAGTAATTGCAGCCCTGTGTAATGGCTACCATCTAATTGCTTTTACTATCTGTGTGCCTGCTGTGTTGTAAACAGTCTGCAGCACACACTGAAAGGTTTTTATTTTTTTGTAAACTATCCTTCTCCCAGCAATAAATCATGCTATGCTCTTAATGGCAGCAGTCAGTGATTAGATCTACAGCAAGAAAAGAGCAGCATTATGTGCTGAGGAGATGCTGGGCTGTTTTTCTCTTGGCAAAATCCTCACACATGAAGGGGAGGTGTGGCTGTGAAGCCAGAAATTACATGGGGGGGGGGGGGGTAGATTTATCAAAACCTGTGCAAAGGAAAAGTTGCCCATAGCGACCAAACAGACTGCTTCTTTCATTTTAGAGGCCTTGCTAAAAATGAAAGCAAGCTGATTGGTTGCTATGGGCAACTTATCCTTTGCACAGGTTTAAAAAAAAAATAATCTCCCCTGTGGTTTGTCTTCCAGGAGGGTGGGGGCTAGTCTCAGTGAGGGCTTTGCACAGAGACCAGGTGGATCTGAAGCTGAGTTTCCACATGTGTTTTTTTTTATTTTATTTTTTATTTTGTTTTTTTTTGGGGGGAACCCAATTTTGCCACATGTTTTTTTTGCCCCCAAAAACGCTGCTGCCAGATGCTGTAAATCAATGAGAAATTGCTAAATTCTTTTTCCACTTTGCGCTTTTCATTTTTTTTTTTTTTTTTATCCTTTTGGCGTTTTTCACACTTTATTTATTTTTTTGCCATTTATAAGCTACTTGGCGGCTTTGCAAAGTCGCAGCATGTTGAGCCTATGGCAGTTTTTTCCCTTTTTTTTTTTTTTTCTTTTCTTCTCTATGGGAGTGAAAAAAAAGACGTGGGTTTTAACTTTTGGTGTATTTGCAGGCGGTTTTTATTTTTTTTTTTTGGACTTTAGCGGTCCAAAAAACTGGAGATACCTTTCTTTTTTTAATAAAATTTCGTAGGGTACCATTAATTTTTTTTTTTTTTTTTTAAGTAGTGATGAAGAAAATTGTATTTAACGAAATGTATCTTTATTATAATGAAACTTTAATACATTGAACAGGGATCAATTTATGTGGGCAGGCAGGGCACTAAAAATGTAGCCGACAATAATAAAAATGTAATGGGTGTATGTGGGTTTCACTTCTAGAATGAAACACACTGTTCCATGATGGGAGTAGTAGTGCATGTACTAATGGAAAGATCGCTGTCACTTCTGACACCCTTTGCGATCCTTCTGTACAATATAAATGCGGACGGATGCTTTTCTATGGTTCTCTGCACTGCTGTATATATACACCTATTCATATTTCCCGCAGAGAGCTGTGATTGGCCAGATAGTTCCAGCCAATCATAACTCTGTGTGAGAAATATGAATAGGTATGTATATACAGCAGTGCAGGGGACCATAGAAGAGCGGTCGCATCTATACATTATATAGGGCAATCGCATCGGGTGTCAGAAGTGACACTTGCTGCGATCTGTCTAATGCAAGTACTACAGCTCCCAGCATGCAGCAGTGTGTGCTCCATGTTGGGAGCAGTAGTACCTGCAGTTAAAGGGGTAGTCCAGTGGTGAAAAACTGAAGCCCTATCCTAAGTATAGGGGATCTCTCTGTACGGGGCCCTGGCTCGCTAGCCAGAGTGTGTGTTGACCACCGCACTAAGCGGCGGCCGACATGCCCCCTCAATACTACATTATGGCAGAGCCGGAGATTGCCGAAGGCAGCGCTCCGGCTCTACCATAGAGTTGTATTGAGGGGGCGTGTCAGCCGCACTTCGTGCGGTGGTCAACACGCCCCCTTCCTGCGGGATGTCGGGGGCCCTGTACAGGAGATCGAAAATATGAATGAGTGATGTGAATTTCTATTCACATAACTGGCCGGAGTATAGTGCAGAGATGCGAGCGCTGTATAGAGCCGCTCCACATCTCTGCTATATTATGAACGATCGCATCGGGTGTCAGTAGTGACCCCCGGGCGATCTATTACTTCAGGAAGTACTACTCCCATCATGGAACAGTGTTCCATGCTGGGAGTAGTATTACTACCTAAAAATAAAGGAAAAAGTGAAAAACACACACTACGTTTTTATTGTCGCTATATTTTTAGTGCTCTGCCCGCCCACATAAATTGATCCCTGTTTAAAAAAATGTATTTCGTTAAAAAATTTTCCATCACTGCTGCCTACATAGAGGGAAACAGCTGTACATAGCTAATGATATTTAGACAAGTAGGTTGGTGAGAGGGAAAGGATGGGCTATGGGTTTAGTTCCCCGGAGTACCCCTTTAACCCCTGTCAACAGGACATGTTTTTATTTACCAGATAACCCCTTTAATGCTGAATTTATCACGATTTGTACTTCCAAGGCATGGATACGCCAGCAGAAACTCTAAATTGACTACCAATGTTTCCGTTCTCAAATCGACTCGGGGCCCCATTCAATGCAGTGACCCGAACGTTCAGTTCATTTTCCAAATTTATCAGATTTTTGGCTCAAACTGGAAAACATGGTCTGCTGCTGTTTTGTTTTTTATTTTTAATTCCAAGCCAAAACTGATATGCTTAGAAAATGACCTGAATGCAGTGATGGGATTTGGAGACAGATATTAGGAATTACCTGAAGGGAAGTTACTTGAAATGACAGTGACCATTTAAAGTGTACCTGGAAAGGGGAGTTTCAGCCAGTTTCTTAGATTTGGTGTGAAAAAATGCTATTCACGCTACGGTGTTGGGTTGCTGAAGAAACTCTATGATGCCAAACAAGTTCTGGGCATTGTATGGTTAACTCGGCAACCTGACGACACAGCAAGGATTGCATCTCTCCATGCCTGATCTAAGGAACAGTTGGGAGTTCACGTTTACAGGTACCGTTTAAGGGTCACTGTTTTCTTGAAATGTCAAAACATAAAAAATAAGTGGATATCACATTTCATTTTTTTTAATCTTTACCTACCCAATAGAACAGCACTAATTTTTTTATTAAATTTTTTTGTGCTGGTAATGTGTAGGAGCACCAGATTGATTTTATTTGATAAATTTTGTGCAGGTCACATTTTCTGAAATTTTACTAATCACATACACCATATAGCTGAGTCTGGGTTGGTGTAATTTACAGACTTTTCGGTGGCTTTGTGCCTTTTTTGCGCCTTTTTCACAAAAAGGCGCAGTTCATAAAACCCTTCCATATCATGTGTATGGCCAAAATCAGTGGATTGCAACTCACAATCAGCAGAAATGTGTAAACCAAAAGGCGCAAAAAAGCACAAACCCTGCTTGCTCCTTTTTTGTGCCTTTTTCTAGACAGTCAGATAATGATAAATGTCGGCCTCTGTGTGGATATTGCGTTGTGTGAACATAGCCTTAGAGTGCTGATCATTGGGATGGTGATTCCAGGTTTGTCTTTTAGGGGGGAGATTTATCAAAACCTGTCTAGAGGAAGAGTTGTGCTGTTGCCCATAGCGATTAATCAGATTGCTTCTTTTTTTTTTTTTTTTTTTTTTTTTTTTAGAGGCCTGTGAAAAATTAAAGCAATCTGGTTGCTATGGGCAACTGCACCACTCTTACTCTGCACTGGTTTTGATAAATCTCCCCCATAGTCTGAGACACCCTCTAGAAGTTGCCTTTTTACATGATCAATTTGTAAAGACTAATCTTAGAAAACAGTAGCAGTTTATTGTTGAATCAAAACTGAATGGGAGATATGTAATGCTGAATGAGTGTCTACACGGACCCTAAACCCTCTCATAAACATGCATGAAATGACTGAGCAACCAAAATACTTTGTAATAGAGAAATGGATAAGCGGCTGAAATACATATCAAGTACTGCTTATCTCTAAAGTGAGCAATTGGTCAGGTGTGTAAAATCCAGCATGGTGGGTCCCCTCAGATATGAAGTATCTAAAGTGTAAGAACAGCTTTTAATGATCTGGTTGTATAAATATAAGGACTAACAGGAAATAAAGATTTTTGGAGTAAGTAGAAGTTGATTTTTGTTTTCCAGCTCTTTTCAGTGTGTCTGATAAGACCGGGCTTGTGGAGTTTGCCAAACGGTTGAGCTCCCTCGGACTTTCCCTGGTGGCCTCTGGTGGAACTGCAAAATGTCTGCGTGATGCCGGTCTTACTGTCAGGTAATAAGGAACTCTAAATACAAGGTCTTTGGTGTGATGTGTTAGGTCTTCAATAAAACTCTATTGAAAATAAATGTTTTGTCTTCTGATATAATAACTGGTTGCTGCTTTTACTTCTCATATATCCTAGAAGGTTATAATTAGCTGTAGAGAGGGGGGGGGGGGGGGGGGGGTTAATGGAACCACAGCGGCATTAATTGCAAACAGTAGGTTCCCCTGCACTGCCTCTTCCTGATCAGTGTGCAGGTGAATATCTATCTTATTAAGGCTCTTGTAGTACTGGCTAATGAGTGTCGTGCCATTTGTACCGATAAAATCAGTTATGATATGGTACAATACTCATTCTTGAATCAAAATGATTTATAGAGCAATATTACAACACTTTGGAGTGGGAGGGAGTTTGTTTATATGCCATTCATCGTTGGGAGCTGAAATGGGGTACATAACAGTGATCAAAAATCAGCATTTTGGCATTGTGTGTGTGTGTGTATATGTATGTATTTTATATGTGTATTTTTATTTTTTTATATTCTAATTGTTTTTAGTTCTGCTGCAAACAGAATAGATTCAAATGGCCATTGGCCATCATATTGCAACATTATTTACAGCAAAATAGCACTCTTGAAAACAGGTGAAGGAAAGAGAGCCAAAGTAGATCAACATTAGCAACAGCCCTAGAGAAGATCTCCTGACTCCCCTAGAATTTAAAGTGCCTGTTTTAGAGATCTTATTGAATTACATTCCTCCCACCAACTTGGCCCACCCTCCCCCTATCCTCTATAGTTTAGACCAGTGTTTTCCAACCAGTATGCCTCCAGCTGTTGCACAACAACTTTCAGCATGCCAGGACAGCCGAAGGCTCTCAACCTACTCAATTGCTGATACAGTACACTGCAATACAGTTGTGATGCAGTGTACTACCAGATCAGTGATCTACTAGTACAGCCTGCATATGGCTAGCTGTAATAGTATGCTTTATCTGGTAATCACGAAGGTAATATTAAATCTTGGGTAACCAATCAGAGCCCTGACAAGGCAGCTAGCGGTCCCTCAACAATCTAAATGCAGCAGTCACTTTTGGCTGCGACATTTAAAGTGTCACTGTATGATCTTCTGTTACTTGGCAACAGCTGTGCTCTCAGTGGTTCCAGAGTCTAATACAGGAGGAAACAATCATTCTGCTTTGGACACAAACCTACATATGACACACAATTTCTGTAAAGATTATGGGGGAGATTGATCATACCTGTGTAGAGGAAGAGTGGTGCAGTTGCCCCTAGCAACCAATCAGATAGCTTCTTGTATTTTTAGAGGCCTGAGAAAAATGAAAGCAGCAATCTGGTTGCTAGGGGTAACTGCACCACTCTTCCTCTACAGGTTTTGATAAATCTCCCTCTTTACAACAGATAAAAATGTTAGCCATTTAATGCGTTCTAAAAAGATAAAAATTCTGACTCTGAAGACCCAAATTACCCTGGATATGAACTGGTTAATATCTCTTGCTGTTCTTAGTTTGTTTTCTTTTGCATCTTTTCCAGAGATGTGTCTGAACTTACTGGTTTTCCTGAGATGCTGGGGGGCCGTGTGAAAACCCTCCATCCTGCAGTACATGGAGGTGAGATCTGAAGGCTGGTAACCAGTGAAATGCTTGTAAGATCTGTATACATGAGGATAATGGCACTACTTAACTAGTTGTGTGCTGTTAAAATATGTAGCTCTTAAGGGGGGGGGGGGTGCGCGCATACAAATTACTCTAAAGTTAATAGGGTTGTTATAGACTTTAAATAATCCTACTCAGGATAATCAATATTTGATTGGTGGGGGACCAACACCCACCCTGTTGACATCAGCCATTTGCCAGAGCCACGCCACCTGCATAAACTGTAAGGAGCTGGAAGCAGATAGCTCCATACATTATGTAGTGGCCATGTTGGGTTACTGCAGCTTGCTACCATTCACGGGAATTGCATTAACTCCAGAATGCTGTCCTGTCTGTTGAAACCGTTCTGGAGGAACATTGGCCCATGCACCTATTGAAATCTGTGCCATAATGAAGTATAGCAATCTTAAAGGAAAACCGTCAGCTTTCTCCATCTGGTTAGTGTGGGGGGAGAAAGCAGACGGTTTTCCTTTAAAGTCCCAGAGGATGTCCTATACCTTGATGGGTGTTTCCTAATGAAGTAGCCCTTCATTGAAGAAAATATATCAAATTGAGCTCAGTCTTGTGAGGAAAACTGCTTGGCTTTTAAGGATTTTTTTTGTTTGTTTTTTAAGCCAAAGCAAGGAGACGATGATAACTTGAGCAGACAGCGTGAGGATAGCATCTGAAGAAAACAGGATTTTTGCCAGTGGTGCTTCCCCTCTCAAAGAATGGGATCCCAGACACATAGTCATGTGCAAGGAAAAGCTTCCAATTTTATTGTACAGGGTGGGCCATTTATATGGATACACCTTAATAAAATGGGAATGGCTGGTGATATGAACTTCCGGTTTGTGGCACATTAGTATATGTGAGGGGGGGGACTTTTCAAGATGGGTGGTGACCATGGCGGCCATTTTGAAGTCAGACATTTTGAATCCAACTTTTGTGTTTTCAATAGGAAGAGGGTCATGTGACACATCAAACTTATTGGGAATTTCACAAGAAAAACAGTCACATGACCCTCTTCCTATTGAAAAAAAAGTTGGATTCAAAATGGCCGACTTCAAAATGGCCGCCATGGTCACCACCCATCTTGAAAAGTTCCCCCCTCACATACACTAATGTGCCACAAACAGGAAGTTTAATATCACCAACCATTCCCATTTTATTAAGGTGTAGCCATATAAATGGCCCACCCTGTATAGTGTGCACCAAACTGTTTTGAGTCTGGGCAGGACTCTTCGTCAGGCATGATAAATTAAAACAATCACACTGTTTAAAAAAGGTGCCCGGGAGAAACACAACCAGGGTGTCCCACGAGGTGGTCTCCGCCTTGGGGCGGTCCTCCTTACGTCCGTCTCATAGGGAGACTCCACTCCCTATGGCGCTCCAGTGGCCGTCTGGGTCGCCTTTCCTCCGCTTCCTCCCTTGATTTGGAACGCAAGGGGTCCTCTCACCACCGCTCCTGCTCTCTCCACCTCCTCCAGGTACCACCGCCGCACCCGGTCACCCAGTGTGCTCCCGGTCTCCACGCTCCCAGTCCACCTCCACCAGTTCTAGAACTCCTATGGTGCGCTCCCAGTCCCCAGGGGAGCTTGTGGACTCTGATCCGGATCCTCCCCCTAACTCGGAAGAAACTTCCCGTATGTCAGATATGGTGGACAGTCTAGTGTCGGCTGTCAGGGACACCTTCCACCTGCAGGACCCAGGAACTTCAGGCGTGGTCCAGAGATGTCCTTTTGCCGTGCACGTCGGGCTCCCCAAGTTTTCAGCCCACAGACTGAATTTGACGAGCTGTTGGAGGCGGCTTGGAAGCATCCAGATAAGCGCTTCCATGGGTCTAAAGCTCCGAGCTCTCTCCCTTTCCTCAAGATCTGGTTACAAAGTGGTCCTCTCCTCCTTCAGTGGACCCTCTCCTATCACGGCTGTCTAAATCCACTACTCTGATGCAGCCTCTTAAAGACCCCTCGGATAAATGTATTGAAAATTTGGTGAAATTGGCCTTTGCCTCCACTTGGATATCTAAGGCTCTCTTGGTTTGGGACGGTCAATTGCGCCAGTGGAATTTAAGGCGCCTCCCCCGGCGATTATGCAGAGCTAGCTCAACAGATCGCTAATGCTGGGGACTACATATGCTTGGCCTCTGAGTCGGCTCGCTGTGCTACCTTTGCCTCGGGCAATCTGGTGGCTCTTCGGAGTTCGATGTGGCTTAACGCTTGGAATGCAAATGCGGCTTCTAAGTGCTCCCTTACTGAGCTGCCTTTCCTGGGGTCTCCACTCTTTGGTAAACTCCTAGATGAGATCATATCTGAGGCTACCGGGAGCAAGAGTTCCCGCTTACCCCAAAATAGTCTGTCATTCGGACTCGCGGCGGAAGACTTCCTCCTTTTCCCCCCCTTTTGTTTCTCAGGCTGCCAGGACAAACCGGCGGCCACTCAGGATAGGAGGGCACCCACTTTCAAGACTCTCTCCTCATGGAAGTCGGGGCCTCTTTCCAACTGCCCCTCTTCCAAATCTAGGACTCTCAAGCCTCCGACTGCCTGAGGGTGCGCCCCCATCTGAGCATTCCCCTTGGGTGGGTGGTCGCCTGTCCCTCTTTCAGGACATTTGGCTGGCACAAGTTCAGGATGCTTGGGTTCGAGAGGTCGTGTCCCAGGGCGCTCGTATAGATGTTTTGATTTCAATGTTTGAAGAATGTAAAAGTAAAGCTTGGGCCAATGCGGTCTTGACAATTGCACAAAACCTATTCTGTAATCGGAGACGTAAGTATGATAGTCTGTGTGTAGTTCCAGCTTTGTGCTCCTCTGTAAGGAAAAAATATTCGGCCCCCCCCCCAATGTAGTTGTCTGCATTTTGAAAAATTCAAGTGTAGTCACAATAAGCTAACATTTTTGTTTTTTCTGCAGTTTTGTTTAGATAAGGACAAGGTCAGCCAGGAGTGTAGGATTTAAACTGTACTTATAAACTTCTGACATATCAGAGGTTTAATTGGGGTCCGTGTACGGAGACCCCCACTGACTGCTAAAATGAAGGGACAGAAGTATTCAGCTATACAAGCTGTACCCCCCTTCATGTTGGCTCTGTGCACCTTGGGAAGCCTAAGCAAGCTGTATATGGACTTGCCAGAAGTCTCCTAGACCCTCAGTCTAAAATTGTAAAACTCTCGCTTCAGCTCCCCACATTGCGCAGAGCAAAAAGCATGTACAGGCGGGTGCATCTGCAAAATATAAAGGACTGTGCATCATTATCTGCAACTTTAAGCGATTGGTGGAAGTCTAGGCAACTTTATTACAGATGTTAGAAAAATAATTAGTGTACCTATTTCAATGTGGGTGCTAAAAGCAAAGATGAGGCAGATTTGTAACACAATACACACAATAGGACTATAGAGTGTCTGTCTGTATCCAGTATTGCTGAACCCAGAAAGTTTAAAAATGCATAGATAAAGTTTAAGATCCATACTAACAGTGCTGGAGTGTAAAACAAAAAATAATTAAAAAAAATAATTTATCCCCCATCCAAAGAATAGGGAAGTGTCTGTGCGATCCCCCCCCCCCCCCCCCCCAAATCGCTTATCTCCTGTCCTTTTGGATAGGAGATACATTTAACTCCACTCCACTTCAGTACCTCTTTAAATACGGTTCCATTCCATTGCATAATGATACTATTATACACTGGAGTGGGGCAGTGTTTCTTAGAAATAGTTCTCATTTACACAGTACTTGCTGTACAAAAATAATTTTACTAAAAGCCAGTTTTCTCGTTCGCTCTTCATTGGGGGACACCTAACTGATGGGTATATGCTCTTGCCACTAGGAGGCACTGACACTAGGAAAATAAAGTCAGCTCCTCACTGGCAGGATATACCCGCCAACCTGCAGTGATGCAACCAGTTTTATCTAGTGTCAGTTAGGAGGTGGAAACGCAGGTCTGGAGCTCTCCAGACCTTGTGTTTTATTTTTTTCTAGTAAGGGCTGTTTAGTCAGGTTCTCTACTCCTTTTTGTTTCCCTTTTTCAGGTGGGGGTTCAGGAGAATGTCGCTACCTGTTCCCCCCCCATATGCGGCTAAGGGGCACGAGACATTGACGAAGATTCCAATGCACTGTTAACCCCTTCCCGCCAACGGCCAGTGCCTGGGGTTGCACTGCGGGTCCAGGTCCCCCCTATTTTTCCTGCTCGTCTTGGGCTGTAGCAGCATGATGTGATGCAGGTGTCTAAAATGCTGGCTGAAGACGTCTTAGGTGAGTATGTGAAGATAGGGGAGTATGTAAAGATGATCGGGTGAGTATGTTGCCCTCCCTCCCTTCCCTGCATGGGACTTAAGGGTTTATTCCTTTCCTTGTGGGGGCGGTTTATGGGGTCATTGGCCCGATGTTTAATGGGGTCGGGGCTCTCACTGTTAGTGTCACTTTCTCGGGCAGCTTCCGGTTTTTGTGGCAGCTCCCTTTATTCATTCCTCCACAGTCACGGCTCCATCTCAGTGTACTGACCAGCGGCCGAAGCCATAATGGAGGCAGGTAACTCCTCCCCCCTTCTTCCCGTGTTCAGAGCGGGAACCTGGGGTTTTCAGCTGTGGGGAGGCTCTCTGCCGGCGCTGCCTTCAGAGCACTGACGGGGGAGAGATTCTTTGCCTCTCCTGACTGGGCTTAGCTCCGCCCCCTTCCATCCCCACAGCGTGCTCTCTGGACTGGCGCGCTGCAGGGAGCTGTACTGCCGGTTGGGGTTACGGCCGGTGTAGCCCCGGCCGCCTACCCCCAGGCGGCGGTCGCGCATCTGCGCACTGCCTCGTGCCGGGCACTGCCGTCCCTCGCGCCGCGATCAACAACTCTCCCGCCATCTTTCTTCCAACAAGACCCCGCTCCCGACGGGCACTCGGAGCTTAGCTCCGCCCCCGTCTTTCTCCAGAGCGGGATCCGATGGGGACTCGGAGCCTAGCTCCGCTCCCGTCTTCTCAGCGGGACCCCCCTCCTGGACAGGGACTCGGAGCTTAGCTCCGCCCCATCTTCATTCTCAGCAGGACCCCGCTCCCGGACGGGGACTCAGAGCTTAGCTCCGCCCCTGTCTGTCTTCCAGCGAGACCCCGCTCTCAACGGGGACTCGGAGCTTAACTCCGCCCCCGTCCTTTCTTCAGAGCGGGACGGGGACTCAGAGCTTGGCTCCGCCCCCGTCTTTCTTCACAGCGGGACCCCGCTCCCGGATGGGGGCTCGGAGCTTAGCTCCGCCCCAGTCTTCGTAGAGGGTCCTGTACGCTCCCGCAAATTTAGTGCGGCAAATGTGTTGCTGGACGGGGACTGGTACATGTCCCCATCCTTACAGCAGTAAAGTGGGGGTCTATATTCCCCACCATGGCGGCTTGCTCCCTTTGGAGTTGGGGGCGTGGGCTTAGCTCCACCACTATCAGGTTCTTCGTTCCCTTTTGTCTGGATCAGTCGTACTTCATTGACCCCAGGTCGTCTTGGGTAATTCTTCTTATGCCTGGACCCTGGGAGTCCCAGCTGGGCTCTTATGGTTGTCCTCCATTTCCGTTCTGACGGGATGTTTCTTGAGGCTGCTCAGGTCTTCTCGGACCACTCTATTCTATCACTGTTGGTTCCCTTGATGGACTCTGCTCTGCAATGCTGTGGTGTCGCTTTCGCGAGCATCTGGTTCCATTTTTCCTGCTGTTTCTTGTCGCTCTATTTGACCCAGGTACCTTGGCTCTCTGCAGAGGATGGACTTTTTTTCCCTTGGTGTTCTGGTCCTTCTCCTTGGATGGGAGACCTTACAGGAACTCATTGTTCTGGGCCTAGTATGTCTCCGTCCTGGGGACTCGTCCATGGACCATGCGAGTTCAGTCTTGGGACTCTCCCTTTTTGCTGGTGTTTTTTTTCCCACCCTAGGGGTCTGCTTTGGTACGTCCCATCAGTTAGGTGTCCCAATGAAGAGCGAACGAGAGAAGGATTTTATTTTATTTTATTAATTATTATTATTTTTTATTTACTCACTGTAAAATCTCTCGTAGCCTTCATTGGGGACACCCACCCATTTCTTCTTTTTCCGGTTCTTGGGTTGTTTCCGGGATTCCTTTCTAGGGTCCTTCGGACTTATTTCCTCTCGGGCTTCTCCTACTACTTTGTGACAAAACTGGTTGCATCACTGCATGTGGGTGGGTATATCCTGCCAGGGAGGAGACTACTTTTCTTTTTCCTAGCGTCAGCGCCTCCTAGTGGCAAGAACATATACCCATCAGTTAGGTGTCCCCCAATGAAGGCTACGAGAGATTTTACTGTGAGTACAATTAATCTTTTTGGAACTACTGCAGTAAATGTTTGATATTGAACCTAATTGATATTTGGTTATGATCTGTTTTTTGTCAGGTATCCTAGCGAGAAGCACCTCTGAAGATCAGGCAGATCTAACCAGATTAGGTTTCAGCTATGTCAGGTTTGTAAACCAAATCAGTTTAGGTTTCCTTCCTGAGTAGAGATGAGAGCCTGCAAATGTTTGGTTACATTATATTTGGAATATAAATAGGGGTGTGTGTATATTAGAGCTGCAACGATTAATTGATAAAATCGATTAAATTCGATAACAGGATTCGTTGTTGATGAATCCCGTTATCGAATAATCGCTTGATTTGTTGTCCGCAGTGAATGAAGCTGACATGTCATTCACCGACTCCTCCCGACATGTCCCTGCTGCTGCTCTACTCCTAGCGCAATTAGCGCAGTGCCGGGACACATCTATTCTTTGCTGCTCATCTCTGTACCCAAGGAGATAAGCAGCAGAGACTAGACATGTCTCGGCGGTGCGCTAATTGTGCTAGTAGTAGAGCAGCAGCAGGGACATGTCGGGCGGTGGCAGCGAATGGATGTATCGGGCAAATACTAGCAATTTGCATGGTATCGGGGACTCGTTCAGTGTCCCCAATACCTGCTTGTCCCATGGAGGCACATGTGACACACACGTCACACCACCTCCTCCCCCGCGCCCAGCGTAATGCTATGGAGGAAGCAGAGTGACGTGAATGCCACATGCTCCTCCATTGGACGACATTATGCGGACGGGAGGACAGGAGAACGGGGCAGAGGACAGCCGCAGGTGAGTGCTGTCTAAAGTGGGAACAAGGGTGCAATGCTCTGCACATACCCCCATCTGTATAGGAATGTACATACACTGCTATACACATGGGAGGGTGTGTGTGTGTGTGTGTGTGTGTGTGTGTATGTGCAGACTGCATAGCATTGCACCCTAGGGTCTGTAAAAGCAATGCTCTGCAGTCTGCACATATCCCCATGTGTATAGGAGTGCTATATTAAAAAAAGCAACAAAAAAAGTTAACCGCTCCCCCCCCCCCCCCCATAAAAATTAGCTCCCCCTTTTCCTATTGCTATACAAAAAAGGAAAATAACTTTTTCTTTTACATATTTGATACTACCGCATGGCAAACTGTCTGAACTATTAAATGTATTAGTTAATCATTTAACATTTTATTTTAATAGGTCAGACAGTTACCCATGCGGCAATATCAAATTTACGCAGGTTTCTGTAAAGGATCATTAATAATGACAGCATCCGGCGTAAACGTAAAAAAATCTAATTGCTGTTTGGTCACATCACACGCTTTAAATTTTAACATGGCCATTGTACATAATTTTTCAAGTAGAATCAGCTGAACCCCTTTTTATGTGTGTGTTGCAATTTGCTAGATTTATTTTTTTTATTTTGCAGGGTGGTTGTCTGCAACTTGTATCCCTTTGTGAAGACTGTATCTGCACCTGGTGTGACGGTGGAGGAGGCTGTTGAGCAGATTGATATCGGTAAAGGTCTCTCCATTATTATGGGAGCTCTGCACCACTATGCATCTCATGAACTGTATCATTTAGCCTTGAAGCTTTGTTATATTTACAATACACAATCCAAGGACGTCTAGTAATAGTGCTGTTCATAATATAACTGTAGTGAAATTCAGATTCAAGGATCTGGATTTTCTGTATTCAGTGATATTTTCAAATTATTTTTTTTTGTGACCTTCACAATGTAGTAATGTGTATGCCACATAGAAACAAATTTATATATATATATATATATATATATATATATATATATATATATATATATATATATATATATATATATATATATATATATATATATATATTTTAAAGACTAGTACTGAACTGTTGTGCAAACAACAAATTAAAGGGGTATTCCAGGGGAAAATTTTATTTATATATATTTTTTTTAAATCAACTGGCTCCAGGAAAGTTACAGATTTGTAAATTACTTCTGTCACAGACCAGGATCGCTGAACAGTGTGTTGTCTTCCTGGCACTCTAGTTCGGCACATTGTGGATCGGGTTGACATTCTGCTGGGTGGGGCTGGAGAGGACTTGTCATGGTACAAATTGGCACCAATGACAGAGGTAGGCTGCAAGCTTAAGGCAAGGACCTCCAAGGTAACATTTTCTGAAATATTACGTGTACCACGAGCCACACCAGAGAGGCAGTGGGAGATTGGGGAGGTAAACAAGTGGCTCAGAAGCTGGTGTAGGAAGGAGGGGTTTGGGCTCGACCGTAGAGATGGGCTGTGATTGGGGAGAAGATGGCTAGAAGGGTGGAGGAGTGTTTAAACTAGGGACTGGGGGGGGAGGGAACCAACAATCTAGAGGGGGAAGATAGTGTAGATAGAGAGGGGACTTATTAATTTACCGTGGAGGGAGGGGTTAGAATAGTAAATATGGATAAGCTTCATAGGAAGAAAAAACATACACCATTGAATTGCATGTTGACTAATCCCAGAAGTCTGACCAATAAAACAGGAACTGGCTGGTTGATTTCTGAGGAAAATTAGGACATAGTGGGTATAACAGACTTGGTTGGACGATAGCTGTGACTGAGCGGTCAAAATACAGGGTTATAGTCTATTCATGAAAGATCGGACAAATCGGAAAGGGGGAGGAGTTTGTCTTTAAAGTCCAGTCTGAAGGCCGCACTGTGGAAGGATATACAAGAGGGAAACAATGTGGAGTCATTATGGGTAGAAATATTTGGAGATAAAATTTTTTTATTCTGATAGGGGTTTGCTATAAGCCACCAAACATAATAGAAGAGGCAGAAGATCAATGACTGAGGCAAATAAACAAGGCAGCAAATCAGAAAGAGGTGATGATAATGGGGGACTTTAACTATCCTGATATAAACTGGGAGACTGAGACCTGTGAATCTCATAAAGGAAACAGGTTTCTGACTATAGCTAAAGACAATTCTGTCCCAAATGGTGCAGGGCCCAACCAGAAAGGGCACCCTACTGGACTTAATATTAACCAACAGACCTGACAGAGTAACTAATGTGCAAGTAGAAGGATACCTAGTAAATAGTGATCATAATATAGTACAGTATAACTTGTTCAATAAGGGAATGTCGCGAGGGGCCACAAAAACAATGAACTTTAGGAAGACAAAGTTTGATCAACTCAGAGAAGCCCTTAACAATATAAATTGTGATAATGTCCTCAAACAAGAATACTGACACTAAATGGGAGACTTTTAAAAAGATCTTAAATTCTCACTGTAAGATGTACCGTATTTATTGGCGTATAACGCGCACCCCCATTTTAATAGGGAAATTTAAGTTAAAAAAAACATAAGATAAATGACTAAATGCCATATCATCCCTCTAACTTTGATTTTGCCTGAACTTCAGTTTGGGGCCCCTCCCCTTCCAGTGCCAAATCATTCCTCCCCTTTTATCATCCCCTGTGGCACATTTACACCCATGCCCCCCTTCACATCCCCCCCCCCCCTGTTTTTTATATATATTTTTTTTTCCCCCCATCTTCCTTACCTAGCCACGCTCGGCAGGCTAGGTCCAGTGTCGGATCTTGCGGGCTGTGGTCAGTGAAGCAGGATGAGTGACGTCCTCTGCCGGCTGCACGGCATCAGGGACGTCACTCATCATTCGCTGCAGCCGCCGCTTGTTTAACTTCAGCAGCCCAACCGCAGCCACCTTAGAAAACCAATATGGATAAATAAAAATGTTAGAGGCAATAAATGACAAAAAATAAAGCATTTCATCTACTAAAACAGGATGGCAGTGAAGAAGCATTAAAAAGCTATAGAGAAAAAATGTAAAAAAAAACAAACAGATAAGAGCCACAAAAATACACTAACTCATTGCCAAAGAGTAAAACTAACCCCATAATGTTCTTTAACTATATACATAGCAAAAAGGTTAAAATTGAAAGTGTGACCCAGCTAGTTTTGGCCTTCATGACAGTCCGTTTTTTTTAAATCTAACATGTCTCTAAGTGGTAACTCTGAACTGCTTTTACCTGGCAAAGTGATTCAGAGGTTTGTTTTTTCAAGACATATTTGTTGATACATGAAGCGATTTTTGTGAAAAACTCTAAAATATTGTGAAAAATTGGAAAAATTTTCATTTCTCGGTTTGAAACTCTTGTAAGATAGTCATACCAAATTTAGTTATTAATTCACACCCACATGTTTATTTATGATGGCATCATTTGTTAAACATTCTTTAACTTTATTACTACATTGGAAGTCTTATATTATGAGCATTTTTTTCAAATTGTCTACAAAAGTTCAAAATCACATTCCGCTACAGGGCACAGTTTTCTTCATTACGCCGGCTCCTATATACACTGTCACGTTTCATAATCCCTGCCGGGAGATGGGAGCTCTGATTGGTCAATAGCTTTTGACCAATCAGAGCTCCCAGCAGCGGGGATTATGAATTGACAGTGTATATAGAAGCCGGCGGGCAGTGCATTGTAGACGCATGCTTTTTAACTGAAATGGGGATCGCAGTGGGTCTCTGCAGAATGACCCAGTGCGATTTGCACCTCAGCCCTGGGACTAGAACTCCAATCATGGGCAGAGTGTGTACATGATGGGAGTAGTAGTCCAAAAAGTCCCACAGCTGCGGCAAGTGTAAGTGCCAACCCTCAGCGCTGCCGTACTTCAACTACTCCCATCATGGGACAGACTGTCCCATGATAGGAGTAGTAGTCCAAGGGCAGAGGTGCAGATCATTCTCTGGCGATCCGTATTAACTATACAAGCCGGCGGTACATGTGGCTACACTGCGCCGATCCTATATTCAGTTCTGATAATTCATAATCCCCGCCGGGAGAGGGGAGCTCTGGTGAATAGCTATTGACCAATCAGGGCTCTCCCGGCAGGGGAATTATGACTGTGTATACAGGAGCGGCATGCACCACAGTGTAGCCTCATGTACTGCCGGCTTGTACAGTTAATAAATGCGGATCGCAGCGGGTCTCTGCAGAATGACCTGCTGGGATCTGCACCTCAGCCCCTGGACTACAACTCCCATCATGGGCAGTCTGTCCATGATGGGAGTAGCAGCCCTTACTGTGCCAAAATAGACACTTTGGTACTTGTCGTCCGAGGTGGTGTGTATTTGCACAAGAAAATGCTGTTTGTGCAAAAAAAAGTTAGTAAATGTGATTCTACAGTAGAAAATGCTCTATGGTAAACTTAACCATAGACAAGGAGATGAAGAATTCTATAAAAATTTGCGCAAAAAAAAACACTTGTGTATTTTTTTGCGCAAAAATATGTGCAACAGCTCTATATACAATGATAAATTCCCCTAAAGGTTTATCCAGGGATTTATTCTGATGCCATATTTGGAGTCTGGAAGGAATTTTTACCTCTAGTATGTAATTCATTTCAAAGAGCCGGCCGGAGTGAAACATTTGGTCCGGTCGGCTCATTTTTGCGCTGTATGCGCTTTTTCCCCGGACCTAAAACTGTGGTCAACCACGGTTTTAGGTCCGGTTGTAAAAGTGCAAAAATGAGCCGACCGAACGTTTCACTCCGGCCGGCTCATTGAAATGAATTACATACGGGAGCACATACGAAGGCATACAGGAGCGCGAGGTTTTAACTCCCCCCTGCTGTATGCGCTCCCGTATGGTATAAAACGTGATGTGAACACAGCCTAACAAAGATAAGCAGAGTTTAAAGGGGTTATCCAGGAAAAAATATATATTTTTTATAAAAAATCTTAAGTTAATCTGAAGTTGAGTTGTTCTCTTCTAAGTGCTCTCTGACACCTGTCTCGGGAACTGCTCAGTTTAGAAGCAAATCCCCATAGCAATTTTCTTCTACTCTGTGCAGTTCCCAAGACAAGCAGAGATGTCAGCAGAGAGCACTGTTGCCAAACAGAAAACAACAACTCAACTTCAGCAGCTGATAACTATTGAAAGGATTAAGGTTTTTTAAATAGAAGTAATTTACAAATCTGTTTAACTTTTGTGGTGCCAGTTGATATAAAAAACAATTTTTTTTTCCTGGAATACCCCTTTAAGGCCGTAAAGGAGAGTCCTTTCCATAACACAGTACACAAGTATCACAAAGATCACCAAGAAAAAAAAATTTGGCCCATGCACACCACAGAATTTCAGCGTGCAGGATCCCCTTGATCTCAATGGGATTTTGCTGCTCAATGCTCACTACAGAGGTTCCCTAGCAGATCTTCTGAGGCAGATCCTTATTTTGCAGAAATAATTAAAATTTTCCATCTGGAAAAGCCCATAGTCAATGAGACTTCCGTGTGAAAATAACCCTATTTGCAGAATTTTTGAATACATTTTCTCAGCAAATACAGACCATTAAAGGAGATCTGTAGTGGTAATTTTTCAGAATCCCATGTATCCGAGCTGCAAAAAGTAACAAAACAAACTTTAACTCTTCCGACATTCCCCCCCTGTTTCGCCGTATTTCCTTTTGGATTCTCTAGTGTGAACGTCCCCTTAAAGTGTAATAGATTAAGGGTAGGGTCACGCAGCGTATTTTATGAGCAGACACACAGGGCTTCCCTGCCGCAGCCCTTAGTGTGCCCTCAAAGGAGGCGCTGGGCCTACAATTAAACCTTAGGGCTTCCCCACCGCAGCCCTGTGTGTGCGCCGTAAGGTTTAAAGGTTGGCCCAGTACCTTCTTTAATGGCACACTAAGGGCTGCAGTAGTTAAGCCCTATGTGCCTGCTCATGGCAAAGTACGCTGACTATTTTGCACTGCCTGAATTTCTTCCTGCAGCGTATACGGTACGTATGACCCTACCCTAAACCTGCATTAGTTCTGCAAATTATTTTTTACTTAAGTGCTTTTTCATTACTAGAAGTGGTGACCTATTGCTAAGATTTGCTGTTACTACATGATTATTGGGGCTTCTACCAACAAAACATTTACCCATTCAAGCACCATATGCTCTAGTCTAACCACTCTATGCGGTAAAAGGCAAAGCGACCTAGGATCCTTTGTTGTTGTGCACATTGGGGTCCTTAAGGCCAAACCTCCATTGATCGATAGGTGCATTCATGGAAGAACTATGTGCATTCTGTTAGTGTTTTTGTGAAAGGACACGGTATGTATTTTATACATTCTAGTGCAAGTGTTGCTTATAGTACCCCATCAGTTTGATTGCTGTTGGCAGCTACATCCTTTTGTCTCTGTTTACATAATAATCCTGTGCTTCCCCCTACCTGCCTAAAATACTGCTTTTGGTTTAGGTGGTGTAACGTTACTTCGAGCAGCTGCCAAAAACCATGCCCGTGTCACTGTCCTTTGTGACCCCAGTGATTACAACAGTATTGCGGATGAAATAGAAAAATCTGAACAGAAGGACACGACCCTGGAGAGACGCTGCCAACTGGCCCTAAAGGTAAGGTTATGAGGTCACTAGAAATGTTGTCTTCATGTTATATTCTTTCCTGTTATAACTTCTGCTTCTCTTCTCAGGCTTTTACTCACACTGCACAGTATGACGACGCCATCTCTGATTATTTCCGAAAGCAGTATAGCAAAGGTGTATCCCAGCTTCCACTGCGATATGGGATCAATCCTCACCAAGCACCAGCTCAGATCTTTACACGTGGACCACAACTCCCATTGACTGGTAAGATTCTTAAAATTTTGATACATTTCTCCTGAGCTATACATCAAGAGTGTGGATCAACATACATTTGACATAAGCTCAGACATATACCAAAAAAGTGTTATATATGTACCTGTGTGTATGTATATGTATGTGTGTGTGTGTGTGTATATATATATATTATATATTTACATATATAATATATATTTACATATATAATATATATTTACATATATAATATATAATATATATAATATATATTTACATATATTATATATATTTACATATATAATATATATATATTTACGTATATAATATATATATATTTACGTATATAATATATATATTTACGTATATATGTATATATATGTGTAAATATATATTTTACATATATATATATATATTTACATATATATTTACATATATATATTTACACAATATACATACACACGTGTGTGTGTGTGTGTGTGTATATGTATATATTTATTTTATTTATTTAATTTTTATTTATTTAATTTTTATTTTTTGCAGTGGTCCATTGTATAGGAAAGAGCAACTGTCCGCACTTTCCAATATATAGTTGAAGTATTATGACACTTACTGCGCCAACAGAAGCCACAAGGACATTCTTTTGGCCTCTGTCGGGTAAACGGGTGACACTGGCTACATTTGGCCTATGTCAGTAGCTTCACTGGAACACTTGCTGAACTTGTTCACAATGCATAATGTGAACAAAACCCGGCATATATGTTTCAATGTTATTGTATACTTAATTCAAGATTAAACGTACGTTTGTTTATTATTTCAGCTACCATACAGGATTGACCACACTGTTGGTGTGTTTACATAGAAGAATGTAAATAAACTGAAGTTTGGGATAAAAAGTATTTTTAAGTCATGTTCATAACTAAGAATTTGGATTGCTCAAGAAAATGAAAAGGAAAGAAACTGTCCTCTAGAGCAGTGGTCTTCAACCTGCGGACCTCCAGAGGTTTCAAAACTACAACTCCCAGCATGCCCAGACAGCCGGGCATGCTGGGAGTTGTAGTTTTGAAACATCTGGAGGTCCGCAGTTTGAAGACCACTGCTCTAGAGCATCAAGGTGTCCCCTAGGGGGTTCTTGACACAATTGGAAAATAAATAATAAATGAATGCAAAATATGTGAACAATGAGACAGAGTTAATCTAGGATAGTAGTGAATGGAGATTTCCAATGTGGTAATGGCAAATGTTTTGTTTATTTACAAAATATAATTAAAAATGTTATGGATAAAAGAGAATGGATCACTGCAGGGCCCTTGTTGCTCCCCTATAGTTAATTTAGAGACAAGATCATACTATAGAATTTAAAAGAACATGAAATGCCAAATATATGCAAATTAGCACCTCAAATTATGCAAAAATAAAACAGGTATGAAGTCCTGTATATGTAGTACAAAAACAGCTTCTAAATAGTTGAGTGAAGCAGTTCATTCAGTCTTTCCAGTGAATAAAGGGTGTGCAGCTTGCAGAAATTGAGTGTTTTTGCAGCAAATAAAAGGAAAACAAAGCCTGTGATGCCAGTTTTAAACAGATACAGAAGCAATCTGATTGGATGCTATGGGCAACTGTTCGACTTTCCCTCAGCACAAGTCTTCATGAATCTCCCCTATGTGCTTAAAGGGGTTGTGCGCTGCCCTAATTTTCGGAGCTCCGCTCACAGCGTCCGGAAGTTCATTACTCCAAACGCTGTGTGCGGGCTTCCGTGTTCGTGGCCGCCGGGCGTGACGTCACGCCCGACCCCTCTACCAAAGTCTATGGGAAGGGGGTGTGACAGCGGACGCGCCCCCTTCCCATAGACTTTCGTTGAGGGGCCGGGCGAGACGTCGCAAGGGGCCGGGCGTGACGTCACGCCCGTCGGCTGCAAACACAGAGGCCTGCACACAGCGGTCGAAGTAATGATCTTCTGGACGCTGTGAGCGGAGCTCCGAAAGTCAGGCAGCGCACAACCCCTTTAAACTATATTTCTGTTTCCGGGGGATAAGAGGCCTGTGCAAGGCACCTCACCTGTCGTCTTCGCCGGGAAAGTCAGTCCCACAGAGCTCTCACAATTACCCCGTCACAAAACATTTGTTGGCGTTGCCTTGTTGGAATTCTCCATTCACTACATCCTAAACTAACTCACGGTCTCATTGTTGACACAATTTGTAAATAAATGAATGCAAAAATGTGTGAAAGACCCCCCCCCCCCCCCCCCCTTTTGGGACACCTTGAAGCTCTAAAGGATGGTTTCTTTTCTTAGTACCTCAACTGCATAGACACCCAGGTATTCGTGTCTTATATTAACCTTGAGCTTTGGTTGCTTTGAGCTGCACGTACCTCCCCTTTTTTCTAAAACGAGCTTGTTTCCATGTTGCCTAAATTGTTCCTTGAGATAATATATCCTATGCGGTGTTTTAGGGGGGGGGGGGGGGGGGAACATGCCAGGCTCTTGTCATGGCATGTAGTGTGTCTATTTTTCAGCTCTGCTAAAACAGGGTTCTCTATAAAGCAGTCAGATATATTGACCTAAGACAGGATACTCATATATGCATCTTGCCGTGTGCCAGAGGAGTGCATAATGTGTGGTTTTTGGAAGTGTCTGGAAATGCTCTTTAATGAAAACGCAATTAGTGCCCAATATGATGCCATGTTAATTGTAGTGTCTACTGTCTCCTCTCCGCAGTGCTGAATGGATCTCCAGGATTTATCAATCTGTGTGATGCTCTAAACGGTTGGCAACTAGTGAAAGAACTGAAAAATGCTCTCAGCCTCCCTGCAGCCACCTCCTTTAAACATGTCAGCCCTGCAGGTAATATAACAATGGGTTTTATGCTTATGTAAAACACATACCTTTTTTTACTAGTATAAAATCCCATAATCACTCTATTACCTTTTTTTTAATAGCGCTTTCTTTTACAGATGATGGTGGGGTGTTTTTTTTTTTTTTTTTTACAACTTTCTACAATGTCTAACTTGACACCTATACACATAATTACTTATTAGGTTAGTGCATAACTTGTGATATCACTTTCTACCACCAGGTGCTGCTGTTGGCATTCCATTGACAGAAGATGATGCCCGGGTCTGCATGGTACATGATATCTATGCCACCCTCACTCCCTTGGCAACTGCCTATGCAAGAGCCAGAGGTAAGTGCTGATTTTCATAAGTCTAAACTTCAGATAAAACTACTAGGATAATCATGTTCCCTCAGGCTCTATATATAGTACTGTGTAGTATTTTTTTTTTACCCCAAACCTGCCTAAAACTTAGATGAGAATCACCTCTGCATAAGAGGTGTCTGGCTCCAAATATATTCAGCAACAGAAGAATGACCCAAAACTTGCAGACATCATTAAGAACGGTCTTTAGTATAAAGAGAAATAATGAGTCCTCAAAGTGATATGGCCCCCTATGGAGCTCTGATCTCGACATCATGTCTGTGATTACATGAAGAGACAGATTTTTAGAATGCCTCCATCTAAAGAAGATATATGGTTAGTTCTGAGTTGTGTTGAGCCAACCTCCCTGCGGAGTTCTTGCAAAAACTTTGTCCTCAAAACAGCATAAATTCTTCTAGGTACGCTTGAACAAAGGGTCCAGATATTGAATCACTCTTCTCTTATGTTCATTTATTTTGCATTCTTTGGCTAAGTGCACATCTGCGTCAGAGCTCCATTTTGAGTCCGCTCATGATGATAAAAAAAACAGACCTGGTCCCGATAGATCCCACGATAGATAAGTCTTTTAATGGGGTCAGTCTGGTTTACGTTTAGTGCCTGTATATTTTGCGTGATTCAAATGGGGTAAAGTACTTAAACATCTTTCGGTATTTTTTTTTTTTTCTCTGCTCATGGCACACTTAAATGGACTTTGAACAGAGCTTAGACCTGACACTTTTTGTACTGTATCCTTCGTGTTCAAATTCACCATTTATGATGGCATTTTGTTGATCTGGTCATAAAATGGATTGCATTAGCTTAAAAAATTTTTTTATTTGATGCCTGCGTGTTAATAACCTGAAGTTGTTTTCTTTGTTTAGTTTATTTGCCGCAGTTTGTGTAGGTTTGCACCCCTATGCACTTGGTCAGTATTTTTGGAAGTCATTTGTAAAGGTTTTTTTTTTTTTTTTTTTTTTTACTGTTTTGTCTTTTTCACTATTGCCTAGGTTCTGACAGGATGTCGTCTTTTGGGGACTTCATTGCCATCTCTGATGTGTGTGATGTTCCGACTGCAAAAATAATCTCCAGAGAGGTATAAAGCTTTCAAGCATTGAATCTGTGAAATAGAGTAAAGTAGATCGAAGAGGGTTTAGTCTGTTGGCTAAAGTAGATGTTTGTAGGTGTATGGGATTCATGGGTATGGAAATAGCCTTTCAGAAGTGTGTGCACTCAGCTTTGGGTAGGTTCACACCACGTTTTTGCAATACAGTTTATCAGGTTTTTTATTAAAAAAACGGATTCCTCAAATCCTGACTAAACTGTATCAAAACATGTGTACAAAGTTTTCTGTATACGGTTTGAAAAATGATGCCCGGTTGCATCAGTTAAGAAAAAACGTATAAGTTGTGAACTTTTCACTTGTTTGATTGAAATTCCAAGAAAAAACTGTGCAAAGTCAAAAACAGTATGGTAAAAACTGGATGGAACCATACACACACAGGTCTGTGCGGTTCCCATTGACTCCCATGTTACAAAAAACTTATACGGGTCAATGCGGTTTTTCACCTGGACCACAAACCGTGGTAGGCCACGATTTTCTGTCCAGAAAAAAAGTAAAAAACCGTGTGGTGTGAAAAAGGGAGACAGCCGTATACAATATGGTGCATACGGTTTTGAATGGAAAGTCACGGTTTTCTGTACGGTTGCATACGGTTTAAAAAAAGTATCCAAAAACTGTATAGAAAATCGTGGTGTGAACCCACCCTTTCACTAGAATTTAAAGTTCAATAACTTTTTTGTGCATGGTTATGGATGCCTGATCACATCTGAGACTGTCAGCCTGGGGGAAACGCGCTTCTATTTAGCCATTGAAATCAGTTGAGACAGCCACCTTTGCACATGGCTATCCCCATTGAAGTCTGTGGGAGTTGTGTGAAGTGGCTAGCTAAGCAAACAGCCGCTTTTAACCCCTTAACGACAATGAACGTAAATGTATGTCATGGTGCCGTGGTACTTAACACACCATGACGTACATTTACGATCAACCATGACCACGAGCACAGAGCCGGTGTTTGCATCATGCGTGGCAGGTACCGGCTGCTATCAGCAGCCGGGGACAGCCGAAGGCTGTCCGGGCATGCTGGGAGTTGTAGTTTTGCAACATCTGGAGGCACCCTGGTTGGGAAACACTGTATTGCTTTCCCTTTGGAAATGTCATAAATGTTCTTGATGAGTATGATTCTGACTAGATGAATATCTTGTAGATGAATCATCCTGTAATGTCTTTCCATCTGAATTCTAATCAGATAATTTATTCTCTTAATCTTTGTTCTCTAATAGGTTTCTGATGGCATTATTGCTCCAGGGTATGATGAAGAGGCTCTGAAAATCCTCTCCAAAAAAAAGAATGGCAGTTATTGTGTTTTGCAGGTGATTTATTATCTTTCATGTTTTACTGATTGCATTGTTGAATTGAATAATGAAAACCAGAAACAAAGTTTTGCAGAGGAAATTCCGAGAATCCTGTAAATATAAAAATGTTTAAATTCTTAACATAAGTGTCCTACATTGGGATGCGATGCACATTCTCGGTCTGGCTTTTATTTATTAGCAAAAGCCTGTACGTTAGTGTTAGCTGGCTATCCATGGCTTGATTCCATGAATAGGATAGGTAGTACCTTGGTTGGACGCACATGTTGTGGTGAAGATTGCGTTCATGTGCTGCTGGTAACATCAGTCAGAGGGCACATGTTTCTCACCAGAGGCTATAGACTTCCTGGATGTTACAGGTATTGGCGATTTATATATAATGAAAGAAATATATTATAAAATATATTCAATGAATCCATAATTTTTTCTTGTTTTTATATTGAACACATGACAACTATAAAGGAACACACATGGAATGAAATAGTAAACAAAAAATGTTAAACCATTAGTGTGTTCTATTTTAGACTTTTCGAAGTAGCCTCCATTTTTCTTTGGTGACAACTTTGCACACTCTTGGCATTATCCCGATCAGCTTCATGATGTAGTCACCTGGAATGGTTTTCCAACAGTCTTCTCCCCTTACCGACCACAACATTTATTGACATCTGTGGCCGGCTCCTGTTATGTGAAGTGCGCTAAGGAGCTGAGCATGCTTCATACCCAGCAGGTCCCAGTTGCTAACACCAGACATCACCGATTATCCCTTTTAGATGCTGCAATCAAAGTTGATCGGGGCATCTAAAACGGGAGAAAACAGTTGCCGGTTAGCTCAGTGGGCTTTTTTTGAGATGCCACGATTTCACCGCAGTGGTCCCGAACAGCTGAGAGGACAGCAGGAGGCTCCTCGCTGTCCAATCGGCATTCTATTGCTCCAAACCTGCCGTGCAGGCTGGAGCAGCAGAGCACCGATAACTCTGATCTATGCTATGGCATAGCATTGATCAGTGTATGCAATCAAAGAATTGCATGTAATAATCCCCAATGGGGGCTAAAAAAGTGTAAAAAAATCATGTGATTTTAATAAGTAATAAGTTTGAATCGCCCCCTTTTCCCATTTAAAAAAAAAAATGTAAATAGAAATGTGGCATAGCCGCGTGCGTAAATGTCCGAACTATAAAAATGTTACTTAACTTGCTGGGGACCAAGGGCGTCTTGAGTACTAAGGGCGTACCTGTACGCCTTTGGTGTTTCCGTGGCAGTGATCGGAACAGGGTGATTGCTGATATTTAGCAGCAGCCATCCCAGGACATCGCCTAGGGAGGTCCTGAGACCCTCCCTTGCCGGCAATCGCCGTGATTCGCCAGTCAATTCTGATCAGCGAATCACTGCTTTTCCCGGCTGATTGGGTTTCTGGTGACCCAATAACCCGGAAAAAGGGGTGATCAATGCAGTCAGAGACAGCACTGACCATCCTGACCAAAAAGAGAAGGAATTTCCTCTGTAGCATACAGCTGCTGAAAAGTACTGGAAGGGTAAAGATTTTTTAATAGAAGTAATTCACAAATCTGTTTTAAGTTTCTGGCACCAGTTCATTTAAAATGTTTTCCACCGAAGTACCCCTTTAAGGTCAAAATGGGCTTGATCCCCAAGGGGTTAAACCTCACGATAGCGTGCACTTAAAAAAAATTTAATTTTTTTTTAAATTTTTGGTCACTTTGACTCCTTTTTACAAAAAATGTTAGGGTATACGAAGTCCCATCAAAACTAAAATGGTATTGATAAAAACTTCAGATCACGGTGCAAATAATGAGCCCTCACATAATCCCTGTATATGGAAAAATAAGTTATAGGGGTCAGAAGATGACTATTTTACACATACTAATTTTGGTGCATGTAGTTTATATTTTTTTTTTTTTTTTTTTAGTTTGTAAAATTAACCTATACAAATTAGGTATCCTTGTAACTGTATGGACCTACAGAATAAAGATATGGTGTAATTTTTACAAAAAAGTGCACTGCATAGAATTGGAAGCCCCTGAAAGTTACAAAATTGCACTTTTTTTTTTTTTTTTTTTTTTTCAATTTTGCCCCACTTTTTTTTTTTTTTCTGGTTTTGCCATAAATTTTGTTGTGAAATGATTGAGGTCATTACAAATTTTTAGAAGGTGAGGTGGATTATAAGAGTGAAAAAAAACCTGTGGTTAAATTCAAAGAGGTGCTGAGCATTTGTTGACTGCTTTTCCTTTTACTCTGAAGTCCAACTCAACCCAAACATTTGTTGGGTTCATATCAGGTGATTGTGGAGGTCATGTCATCTGACGCAGAACTGTCACACTTCTTGACCAGACAGCCCTTACATACCCTGGGGGAATGTTTGGGGTCATTGTACTGTGAAAAAGCAAACAATGGTCCAATTGGGCACAAATCAGATGTGTTTGTATGTTGCTAGAGAATGCTGGGTTAGCCTTACTGGCTATGTTGCTTTGAATTTAGAATATATGACTAATGTGGTGCCAGCAAAGCACAATCAGTTTCCTCCATATTTTACGGTAGGAACCCCACATGTTCTAACACTCCACTTATCTTTTCTGTGGCACATAGCGGTTGAAACCAAAAATCTGAGGTGCTGTTACTTAACAGTTAGTAAAACTAATGACTAGGTAACACAAATGACTGGTAACACAAATGAACTTCTTAGAAACAAAGGTAACTTAGAGGGTGGGGGGATTTTATTATGGCTCTGGCTGGCGTAAACTGTGAAAACATTGGATAATTTCTGCACTGTTTGCACCACGCTTGCAGAAGAAATGTAATTTTGAGTGAAGGCTGTCATGGCGTTTGATGACTGCGCTTGAGCATACCTTCAGAGTTACAATTTTCCGGATTCTCCCTGTCCTAAAGCAGTGGTGCACTGTTTTTCTTAAGTGATTTTTATTTTATTTTTTTGTTTGTTTTTTGCCATAATGTGGATTTGAACAGTAGTTGAAAAGGGCTAAACCCTGAATGGAAATGTGTATCAATACTACCTCCTGTACAACATAACCAAGAGTTACTTCTGAAATTTCTTTTCATAGCGCGTTTCAGACCTTCGATCAGACATGCCTGTCAACTAAAAACCATTTCAGGTGACTAGCTTATGAGGCTGACAGAATACTAAGGGAGTGTGCAAAGCTATAATCAAAGCAAAAGGAGGGCTACTTTAAACACTCAAAAATGTAAACTTAGTCTGCTTGTTTGAGAGTGAGAACATTAACCCTATAGTCTGCTTCACCTCTAAATTTACTTCCATATACAGTACCAGTAAAAAGGTTCATTTTAATTCTATCTCCCTTTAGGTGGATCCGACTTATGAACCGGATAGTGCAGAGATTCGAAGCATTTTTGGCTTGCAGCTAGAACAGAGAAGAAACGATGCTGTTGTAGACTCGTCTCTTTTCAGCAATGTTGTTACAGCAAAGAAAGAGGTACAGTATTCTAGTCCATTTCTCTTGTTAACCACTTAAGGGTGAAGGCCGTTTCTGTCCCGCTCCCCTTCTATAACGTGGGATCAGGAGCTAAGCCAGTGTCATAGCGGGTGGCTGATGTCTGCCGGACCCATGGCTAATGCTGGACATCACCGATCGCAGTGATGCCCGGCATTAACCCCATAGACCCCTTAATTGCTCTGAAGCTCCAGTCAGCCATGGCAGGCTGGAGCAGTAGAGCACCGATAACACCGACCAGTGCTATGGCATAGCATTGAACAGTGTATCATCTAAAGATTGCATGTAATGGGCCCCTATGGGGCCTATAAAATAGTGTAAAAATTGGGGGGGAAAAGTTGTTAAATGCGATTTTAATTTTTTTTATTTCCCCCCCCCCCCCCCCCCCCCCATAAAACAAAATGTAAACAAGAATAAACACGTGGCATCACCGCATACGTAAACGTCTGAACTATAAAACCATACATTAAAATATGTTAAACCGCACGGTCAGTGGCGTATACTAGAGATGAGCGAACTTACAGTAAATTCGATTTGTGATTAACTTCTCGGCTCGGCAGTTGATGACTTATCCTACATAAATTAGTTCAGCTTTCAGGTGCTCCCGTGGGCTGGAAAAGGTGGCTACAGTCCTAGGAGACTCTTTCCTAGGACTGTATCCACCTTTTCCAGCCCACCGGAGCACCTGAAAGCTGAACTCATTTATGCAGGATAAGTAATCAACTGCCGAGCCGAGAAGTTCGTGACGAATCGAATTTACTGTAAGTTCGCTCATCTCTAGCGTATACGTAAAAAATTGCATATTTTTGGTCATTTTGTATACCCTAATTTTTTTATTTTTTAATTGGCGATAAAGTCCCAACAAAACAAAAAAAACTTCAGATCATGGCGCAAAAAAATGAGCCCTCACACATTCCCCGTATATAAAAAAAGAAGTTATAGGGGTCAGAAGAGGATTTTTTTAAATTATTTTTTTAAACCTGTTGAGGACAAAGTGTATACCTGTACGCCCTGTGCTGCTCCCTTTCTATAATGTGGGGTCAATCGCTGTGTCTAAAGTTCCAAAAAAGCATTCCCGGCAGCTCAGTCAGGCTGATCGGGACCACCGTGGTGAAACCGCGGTGTCCCGATCAGCTAGGACACACAAGGTGGGTCCCTTACCTGCCTTCTTGGCGTCCAATCGCTGAATGACTGCTGTCCCGGAGATCGAGGCAAGAGCAGTCAAGCGGTGGTAACAATGATCAATGCTATGCTATGGCATAGCATTGATCAGTGTAAGAGATCAGTGTAATGCATGTTAGTCTCCTATGGGGGCTGTAACATTGCAAAAAAAGTGGAAGAAAAAGTTTAGATGATTTAACCTCTCCCCTAATAAAAGTTTGAATCGCACCCCCCCCCCCTTCCCATAAAAAACTAAATAAAAATGTGGTATTGCCGTGTGCGTAAATGTCTGAACTATAAAAATATATATTGCTAGTTGAACCACACGGTCAATGGCGTATGCGCAAAAATTCCAAAGTCCAAAATAGTGTATTTTTGGTAACTCTTTATACCATAAATTAATAAAAAGTGATAGTCTGATCAAAACAAAAATGGTACTGATAAAAACTTCATTCCAATAGGAAGACCAAATCAAACCTATATAAGTAGGGTATCATTTTAAAGGGGTACTCAGGAAGTTAAGAAAAGTAAAAATGCGCCAAAGCCATCACAAGACTGTTCTGTATCCCCTGTAGTTACCCATGTGGTTGTACTCGCTGTAAAATCTTTCTCGTAGCCTTCATTGGGGGATACCTAACTGATGGGTATATGCTACAGCCACTAGGAAAAAGTCAGCTCCTCCCTGCCAGGATATACTCACCCACCTGCAGTGAGGCAACCAGTTTTGTCACAAAGCAGTAGGAGAAGCCTGAGAGGAAATGCGTCCGAAGGACCCTCGAAAGGAATCCCGGAAACAACCCAAGAACCGTACAAAGAAGAAATGGGTGGGTGCGGTGTCCCCAATGAAGGCTACAAGAGATTTTACGGCGAGTACAAAAATCTCCTTTTCTCGGTCGCTCTTCATTGGGGGACACCTAACTGATGGGACGTACCAAAGCAGTCCCCTTGGGTGGGAAAAAACCACCAGCTAAAAGGAGACAGTCCAAGACTGAACTCGCATGCCCGCAAGGACTATGGACAAGTCCCCAGGTCGGAGACATACAAAGCCCAGAACAAAGGAGTTCTTGTAAGACCATCCAAGGAGAAGGACCAGAACACCCAGGGGAAGGTCCATCCACTAAAGAGACCCAAGGCACCTGGGTCATATAGAGAGACAATAAAACAAAGGAGAAAGGGAACCAGATGACTGCGAAAACTCTCCTGCAAGAAAATTTCCCTAAAGGGAAGGCGAGCAGAACAGAAATATCACCCCCGACCAACAGATCGCTGAGGAGTCGGAGGCTGGTCGCTACAAATCCAAGACTGAACCCTCACCAAGGCTTAAGGAATCGGAGAGCCCTTGAAAAGAAGGCACATCGCAGGACAGAGTCCAAATCAAGGGGACCAACAGTGAGAGATCAGAGTGGACGGAGTAGTCCTGAGCAGCCTCAAACATCCCGTCAGAACGGGAATGGAGGAGGACCAATGAGGGCCCAGCTTGGACTTCCAGGGTCCGGGCATAGGAAGAATTACTCCAGAAGACTGTGGAGCCAATGCAGTATAACTGACCCAGACAAAAAGGGTAAGAATGACATGCAGAGCACTAGGCGGTGATAGCAGACAGAAAGCACACAAGCCCAGACTCGAAAGTCCACCGTTGAATGCCAAAAAGAATCCCTCCAGGAGGGAAAAACAGGGGTGGTTGAGAAAACAACTCAAGTAGAGACCTACGACAAGCACCTTGGTCCCCGCACTCCAAGCGGAAAGGGGAGCCGCAAACGCGCTAGGCGCAGAAGGAGTAGGGAAATGCAAATACTGGGTGGACGAAGCCCCCAGGCACCAGCGGCAACCCTCGCCGCCTGAAGGAGCCACCGTGCGAACCAAGAGAGATCGGAGCCACGTACCCCGAAGCTGGGCAAGAAATAAAAGACCCGTTGAGGATCAATCCAGAAAGTGACAAGGAGGTGCCAGTCGCCCTGGACAGAGACCCCAGAAGAAAACACCCGGAAGGGGCGGAACCGACAGGTGCCCCAGCAGGCCCAATGACAAAATGGAGGTGCTGAAACTGCCACGGAACTGCAGAGACAAAGTTACTGGAAGTCCCCGAGCAACAGGAAGATGGCCCCACTCCTACAACGTGGTCCTAGCCTATGTATGAACAGACATGAGGACCCCACGACAACAGTGGCGTACGGATACGGGGAAAACGCAGACATCCAAAGGACCAGCCGGAAGGGAGGTATGCCCACAGCCGACCAACAGTGCAACGTAAGAAAGAATAACAGAGCGACGCTGCTGTTGCAGCAACAGGCGCTGGAACTCTGACAAACACAGTGACCTACAGGAAGAAGGGTCCAGGAACCCGCATGCACACCCTCTGCGGGACTGCACCTGGGAGAGAGACACCCGACAACAGCTGCAGTGGCAGCCGAATGAGGGAGGTGACCAGGTGGATTATAACACCCAGCAGACAGTCTGGCCCTGGGGCCTAGAGACCGTGAGGCACATTGAGACACAGTGGGGAAAGATACCCGCCTGTAGACAGTAGCAGGCAAGCAAGCAAACCCTGTAACCAGTATGAGGCGTGGTGCATAAGGCACAAGAGGCCTCTCAAAGAGACCACAGGAAAACTACCATGGCAGTGGGGAACCACCGATCACTAGGAGCAGCCGGACCGGAGATAACTGAGCACCTAAGACAAAGGTGGAGGGGCGGGGAGGCCAAAAAACCTCGCCCCCAGGTGAGAGGGGGAAGCAGAGGGACTATGGAATGCATCCCTGACATCCCGTAAAGTGTCCGTGGGACACGCTGGGTCAGGTCCACAATACCATGCACAGAAGTGGGGTACTGGAACCCTAGCACCAAAAACATCTGCCATGAGACACTCGGCAGAAGAAAAACATGCAGACAACTGTCTGGCTAACTGGTGGGAGTCCCCAAGGGGCAGAGAGTCAACCCAGCGGAAACCTCACACTGTAGTGATGGTCGTGGAAGACCAACGCAGATACACCGGTGATGTGATGAGTAACAAGTGGCGCAGGAAAGCATGCAGACCACTACCTGAATGACAGGTACATGATCAGAGAAGAAGAGTTATGTTATCGGCACCTCACTCAGTAGTGAGGCACGGGAACTCCAGCCCCAGATACATCGCGCCGCCTGTCATACATCACACGTTTGGACAACCATACAGACCACTGACTGGCTCACTGATATGGGACCATAGCGGGGAAAGGAATACTCCGTCTGATGCCTCACACAATGGTGAGGTGCCGGCAGAGGCACCAGCTGGTTGATGCAGGACAGGCTGTGAAGACAACCCAGCAGATGAATGTCTGGGATACTGATATGGGTCCAAAGTAGACAACGATGCATCCCATCGGCACTCCACCAGCAATGAGGTACCGGAAACCAAGCTGCAGAGACACCAGCTGTCTGAAGATCGACAGACAGTGCAGCAACCATGTAGATCACTGTTTGATCAACCAGCATGGAGCCACAGAAGACAACCCTCTGCACCGCGCAGAGTAGTGAGGAACCGGAACCCCAGGCGCAGATACATCAGCCATCTGATGTAGGACAGGCGGTGTACACAACCATGCAGACCAGTCAGGCTTACTGGCATGTATTCACCGAAAACAATCATGCATGCCATCGTACTTTACCCAGTAGAGAGGGACTGGAACACCAGTCGCAGAACAGCAGCCGGTCGATGCATCACAGGCAGTGTAGTCAACTATGCAGACCATTGTCTGGCCTACTGACGTGGATCCACAGAAGACAACCATACATACCATCGGTACCTCGCTCAGTAGTGAGGAACCGGACTCCAGACGCAGATGCTGTAAGAAACCATCCAGACTTACAGGGACGGGTCCATGTAAGACGTAGTAGTCCTGAAGGCACATAGTCAGGTCTCCATACATCGTACCCAGGTAACGGAACTGCAGCCCCAGACACCTCAGCCGTGAGACGTGTGATAAATGGCAGAGGAAACCATGCAGACTACTGTCTGGCTTACTGGTATGGGTCCTGAAGAGACATCGGCCAGTTCTCCATATACCGCACCCAGCAGTGGGGTATCGGAACTGCAGCCACAGGCATCTCAGGTGTGAGAGGTTGGAGAAATGGCAGAGGAAACCATGCAGACCACTGTCTGGCTTACTGGTATGAGTCCTGAAAACACATCGGTCAGTTCCACATATACCGCACCCAGCAGAGGGGTGTCGGAACTGCAGCAACAATACATCAGCCGTGAGACGTGTGGCAAGCGGCAGAGGAAATCATACAGACCACCGTCTGGCTTACCGGTATGGGTCCTGAAGACATATCGGGACAGTCCTCCACACACTGAACCCAGCAGTTGTGCAGACGACTGTCCGGCCCACAGGTGTATGGGCAAGTCATTCCGTTGGACATCTCGCACAGTAGAGAGGTACCCGTAGGCCAACTGCTAGATGAGAGAAATAAGGAACCCAGGACTTCAGGCATGAAAACTAAACCAAATATAAGGCAATGCAAGTATTGGCCACAAGAGGGCTTCAGAGTATGCCAAATTTTCTGACAAGCTGCAGAATACATGAATTTAAATTTTTTTTTATTAGTAATAAGTCAATTTTCCTGAGATAAGGAAAAATAGATAGCGGGAAGCGGCGGCGGCACGGTGCAGTACGCTTAGAAGCGTCTGGTAAGCCGCACAGCTCCGAGGCGAATAGACAGAAAGCAGAAAAGCAGCCCGGACAGGAGGAGCTCCCGCGGGCCGCAGCTTCGGGAGGCTGGTGAACAAAACGGCGGCGCCTCCCGAAAAGGTGGAGGGGGCGGAGCCCTTAGCTCCACCGGAAGCCACTTCTAGATCATTGAAAACGAAAGCGGCCAGGACAGGAGAAGCTCCCGCCGGGCTGCAGCTTCGTGAGGCCGGGGCACAAAACTGCACCGGCTCCCGAAAAGGCGGAGAGTGCGGAGCTAAACTCCGCTGCATGGGGCGCAGTGCGCCCTGCGAAGTGCTGCCCGCATACGGGCAGAAGGATCCCCTGGAGCAGTGACTGCTCACGGCAGCACTGCTGCCAAGCCGTCGCTTGGCTCAAAGAGAAGGGAGTACCAACAAAGCTCCCTGGGAGCTAAAGGAACGCTGCTGAGCCTGCAGTTGGGGGCGGAGCTAGACACCCCGGCCCCACTGAAAAATAGACCCCCAGCAGCGCGCGAGACTGAGAGAAGCCGGGAAGAAGGGCTGAGCTATGTGCCGCCATGGTTCCCCCGAAGTCCCGCCAGCCAAGTGCCCCAGAATGAACCCCTACCGGGACCGCATAGCGGACGGAGGGGCGAAGGCACCAGTCAGAGGCATACACCCCCCCCCCCCCCCCGAGCCCAATAGATGCAATCGAGGCTTAGGGATATAACACTACTGCTTGTACAGCTAGGGGAGAGGAAGGGGGTGTAAACTCACCTCATACACTTTACATACTCACCCATCTTCACATACTCCCTGGAGATGTCTTCAGCCAGCATTTTAGTCACCTGAATCACGTCATGCTGCTACAGACCAAGACGAGCAGGGTAAATAGGGGGACCTGGACCCACAGTGCAACCCCAGGCTCTGGCCGTTGGCGGGAAGGGGTTAACTGCATTTGTATTTTGTCCCGTGCCCCTTAGCTGCATATGGGGGAAAAGGTAGGCGCCATGCTCTTGAACCCCCACCTGAAAAAAGGGAAACAAAAAGGAGTAAAGAACCTGACTAAACAGTCCTTACTAGAAAATAATAAAAGACCAGGTCTGGAGAGCTCCAGACCTGTGTGTCTACCTCCTAAGTGACACTAGCTACAACTGGTTGCCTCACTGCAGGTGGGCGGGTATATCCTGCCAGGGAGGAGCCGACTTTTCTTTTTCCTAGTGTCGGCGCCTCCTAGTGGCTGGAGCATATACCAATCAGTTAGGTGTCCCCAATGAAGAGTGACCGAGAAATACTTTTTCCTTGTTTGCAGCACAGACTACAACTCCCAGAAGTCTTTGCAGCTTTGTGTAATGGCTGCTAGCCAACTGCTTTCACTATCTGTGTGCAAGTTCACACTGCAACTTGCTCACTGTACATGTCTTTTCTTTAAGACTATCCTTCCTCCAGGAATAAATCATGCTGTGCTCTGAATATCTAATCACTGACTTCTGCTATTCAGCTGAAAAACAGCATGTGCTGAGGAGACTGAGAATCTTCACTGCTCTTCTCGCAACTCACAAGCTCTCACACAGGGAGGGGAGTGGAGGTGTGGCTATACAGCCAGAGCTCTAGACCAAACAGAAATCAGGTGGTGTTGTCTTGAAGGGAGGGGGCTAGGTCTCACTGAGGACAGTGGATCTAAAAATTTTATTTTTCTCTCACTTGCTGCATGTGACAGCTGAAAGAGGCAAACTGCTGTATATAGCAAATGAATGATATTTAGACAAATACATAGGTTGGTGAGAGGGAAAGGATAGGCTATAGGTTTACTTCCTGGATTACTCCTTTAATCGTATGGACCTACAGAATAAAGGTGTTTTTTACCGAAAAATGTACTGCGTAGAAACGGTAGCCCCCAAAAGTTACAAAATGGCATTTTTCTCGGTCGCTCTTCATTTGGGGACACATGGGCCATGGGTATATGCTCTTGCCACAAGGAGGCACTGACACTAGGAAAAAGTCGGCTCCTCCCTGGCAGGATATACCCGCCCACTGGAAGTGAGGTAATCAGTTTTAGCTAGAGGCAAGGAGCTCCCCAGACCTGTTATTTTTTTTAGTAAGGGCTGTTTTTATTTAATTTTTTTTGTTTCCCTCCCTTTTTTGTTTCTCATTTTCAGGTGGGGGTTCAGGAGCATGGCGCTACCTGTTTCCCCATATGCGACAAAGGGGCACAGAGTATGTACTGTTAACCCCTTCTTGCCAGCACCTGGAGGTTGTACCCTGGGTCAGAGTCTCCCACTGCCCCTGCTCGCCTTTCTATCTTAGACCAGTATGATGCAGCGTGGCCATAACCTGGGTGAGTATATGAAGACTGTGGGTAAGTAGATCATCCCCTCCGGCCGCCCGTGGACTCGGTTACGCAGCAGTTTGTCTCAGGGCAGCTACCGGCTTTTGCAGCGGCTCCCTGTACTTTCTGCGGCCGCTGATTTTCTTTACTTCAGCTGGTAGGATCTCCTCTCGCGCTTGCTGGCCAGTGGGACCCAGAATGGTGGCAGGATAGCTAGCAATATCATAAGTCGGGAGAAGGCAAAGATATATCCACACTCACCACCGGATTCGGCATCAAACATTCCTAAGTGGGGGCTGCCACGGGATCAGAAACTATGTAACGGTGACATAATCGCAGCTACACCTTCTCTGATCCCGTGGCAGGAACGTTTGATGCCGAACCCAGTGGTGAGTGCGGATATATCTTTTGCCTTCTCCCGACTTAAAAAAAAACACACATATTTAATATAATTTTATCTTTTTCCTCTGGTCTGACTGGAAAACGCCCTTTAGCGGCAGTTGTGGTTGTTGTTTTGTGGCTCCCTTTGTGGCAGCTCATAGCTATTAGTTTTTTGTCTGTAATATTTGTTTTTATCAGATTAATATCTACTGGGTCCTTTTCTGGGACTGTATATGGGGTCCACCTTTTTTTTTTTTCCAGCTAGCGCTATCGGCACAATGTTTTTTGCCCTATGCCTCTGTCATACCTAATTCTGCAGAGTTATCATTCTGAGGGAGCATATGCGAACCGGAGTTACGGAGTTCCCTTGAGATTCCGGGGTTACATTCCGTGCCTGGCTTCCCCTTACGCTGCGTACCATGCCATGTTTACTGTGCCCACGGTCGGTCCTAGTCCCTCCCTATCGGGGCACGGCTCCAGTCCGGTGCCCTTACAGGGCTTTTGCATTCCTGGCGGATGCCTAGAGCCTCTTTGGGGTTCTTCCTCAGACTGTCATCCATCGGGAGGATTCTTGGAGTGTGCATACAGACTCCCTCCTCCACACGTCAGATTTCATATCTGCTGCATCCGCGGTTGACATTCCGGTACCCCTCGGCCAGTGCGAGGTGTCCGACAGAGTGACCTGTTGCATACTATGGACCCATACCAGTAAGCCAGACAGTGGTCTGCGTGGTTCCGCCGCCTGTCATTTCTCACATGCCTGTCTCTGCGGCTGAAGATCCGGTACCCCACTACCAGTGCGCGTTGTCCGAAGAAGTGTCCTATTGACCCTATAAAGGGCGACGAGGATGCCATCCATGGCTCCTCAGCCTCCCCCGATCTCCCAGGTTGGCGGGGATTCTATCCATGGCTCCTAGGCCTCTCCGTCCTCCCACCTGCGATCAAGGGGGCACAGTGACTGTTCCTTTTTCGCCAGCACCTGGAGGTGTACTCGTTCAGCCAGACTGCACAGTTTCCGACGTAGTCTCCCATCCCTGGGCTGCCACGTGCATGGCTGGTGTTTCCAGTACCTCACTGCTGGTGGGAGAAATCTGGAAGAGGGTCCCACTGCAGGTACACGGGACTGACATCTGATGGGCGACCCTCAAGAAGAGGAAAGTCTGACTGATCGGCCACACTCCAGTATCCCACTTTTGGTCTGAGGGTTCGCACAAGTGACTGTGCGTTCAGGAACCCTATATCAGTCAACCAGGCGGTGGTCTGCATGGTTTACTACATCAGGTCATCTACCATACACTTCACACCTTGGCGGAAGTTCAGGTATCCCACTGCCAAGGTGTAGTTCTGAGCGAGGGACCCCATGTTGCTCCATGGGCCTTTCACAATGCGATCGTGGCTAAGGGCCTGCTGCGATCGTGGCTAAGGGCTGGTAAGCCACTTTCAGTGTGTGGTTCCAAGGACGGGACCGGTGTCCACGGTCCCTATGCCAATTAGCCATACTGTCTGCATGGTTTTTGCATCCGCCAGGTGACCTTCCCCATTCCTGCCGCTCCAGCAGCAGAAGTCCGGTGACTCACTTTCAGTGTGAAGTTCTGAAGTGGCTCTGTGGATTCATTGGACCTTTCTACTGGTAAGTCAGCCTGTCTGCATATTCCCTGCCCCTCATTTGTCCTTCATTTCTTTAGTCTGCGACTGCAGTTCTGGTGTGTAGCGCCATTAAGAGATGGGATGTGGGCATTTCCTGAAGGTTCTATGGACCTCGCAGCAGCACTACTCTTGGTTCCCCTTTCTAACAGCGTAGCGTTGGCACTCAACGGCATGCCACAACCATGCCATGAGAAGACTGAGACCAGTTTCCATGCTTCCGGACATTTGGATGTCTGTGGTTCCCCTTCGTGGTGGCAGTCTTGGTACCCCTCTATCATGAGGTACCCATGTCAGTGTCCCTACATATGCTCTGGACACCCTGCATATGTAAAGCCTTCCTCCCCTCCTTTTCGTTGGGGTGTACCTCAGGCCTTCCTGTGGAATTGTTTCCACATGTCTGCGGCGGCTGAGCACCTCTGTTGGGGCATGGGGCCTGCAGGGGCGAAGGCCTGTTCTGCAGCCCCTCCAGGTATCTTACTGGGTTCCTGTATAGGGTGGCTCTGGCGCCTGCACTGTTGCCTTATTCATCAGCCAGAATGGCTCCGTTGCCACACAATCTGCCCCGGTGTGTTTTTGCAGGATCCCAGTGCTTTGATCCGTTACCGTAGGGCAGCAATTCCTTGCTCCTACAGTACATGGCGCTCTTAGGAAATTTCCTTCCACAGGGGGTAGTGGGATTGGGAAGCTTGGCACGGTCAGTGCCTGAGTTTTGTCTTCACCTGCCCTTGTTTTCTCCTCCACTAGGGGGGCTATTTCACTGAGCACTTTCTTCTGCCAAGATGGAGCCATCTTGCACATGGTGGGGTACCTTGCTGGGCCTTTAAAAAAAAAAAAAAAAAAAATTATTTTATTTTTTGCTGGGAGCGATCAGAAGTGCTTACTGCTCACTATTGCAGCCTGGCTCTCCTCCTGTTTCTGGTTGTCTACTGCTGCTCATGCAGCTAGGGCATTTTCCTCTGAAGGAGGGGTTTATGCAATCGTGTATAGCTCAGAAACAGACAGTCTGCCATTGCTCTTTCTTTCTTAGCGCAATACCCAGGAAGGGTGTGCTCATCCTTCCCTTTGTCAGTGTCTGTGGAGCTACACTGCCATTCTGCTCTTTTTGGAGTAACCTTCTTGTGCCGAGAGCCTGGGAGTCCCAGCTGGGTCACATTTTTTGCTTTTCTCCATTTCCGTCATGACGAGATGTTGCTGGGAGTGCTCTGGTTCGCTCTGACCGCCAAGTTCAATTAATCCTTGTTTTGGACTGCTGTTCCATGTTGCTGTTCTGGTTTTCCGGGTTACTCCTTAGTTTACTTTCCTCCTTCGGGGTCCATTTACTCCGGGGTTGGATGGCAAGTCTGTCTACCGGGTTGTTGCACTCGGGCCATTTTTCGGCTGCAGCATGGCTGTGGTTTCTTCCCACTGTTCAGCCTGTGTGGTGTCCTCTGAGTCCGCTCTTCTCCCCGGGTTCACACGCTGTGCCCCTTGGACAGTGTTTTTTGGCGCCTACAGCTTTTTGGTTTGGATCTTCTGCACTATGCCTCTCCGGAGACAGTTCCCCTTTTTTCCAGAAGTTTCTAGTCTTCACCTTGAGTGACTCTTTCGGCTCACCCTGGCGTTTTCTCGCCAGGTTCTCTGGTTTCAGTTGGTCCTCTGTATGGGGTTCTCTTGTCGTTCCCTTTTCCTTTTTTTTGTTGCCAACAGGGCTCTGACTGGTTCTGTGCTTCTTGGAGTTGGTTTCCTACCTCCTTCCAGGTTGGTTTGGCCCATGGGGTCTCTGCATCGCCCCTTGACTCTGTGGCCTGTTGGTTTAGAGTCTCTTCTAAGGACGACCCCCTTCCTTGGTGTCCTAGTCAATCTCTTACGGCAGGCTGGCTGACTCCCTTCCTCCTCTGGTGGTGGTCTTCCCACCCCAGGGACTGCTTTGGTACATCCCATGGTCGGTGTAGTCGACATTTTATGGGGAGTACAAAAATCGCATTTTTTTTTCTTAAATTTTGTCGCACAATTTTTTTTTTTTTTTCTGTAATTTTTTTTCTCTTAAGAAAATACCTCGTGGATGTTAAAAGGGTACTCCCGTCAAACTTTTTAAAATTTTTTTAAAAAATGTTAACGACCAAGGACATATTTACGCCCTTGGCCAGCTCCTGCGATATAACGCGGGGTCACAAGGTGACCCCCGTGTCATATTGGGTCGGTCCCAGCATGTAACTCATGCCAGGACCCGGGGCTAATAGCGCGTGGCACTGCTATTGCTACCGCATGCTATTAACCCTTTAGACGCGGCGTTCAAAGTTGAACACCGCGACTAAAACAAAAGTAAAAGCTTCCAGGCTGCTCAGTAAAGCTGATCTGGACCACCACAGTGAAAATGCGGAGTCCCAATCAGCTAGGACGCGAGCAGAGGTCCTCTTACCTTCCTCCGGAGCATGCGTTCGGCGATTGCTCAAAGCCTGAGATGCAAGCTTGAGCAATCGACAGCCGATAACACTGGTCAATGCAAAGCTATGGCTTTGCAGTGATCTGTATAAGATCAGTGTGTGCAGTGTTATAGCCCTCTATGGGAGCTATAACACTACAAAAAAGTGTAAAAAATAATAATAAATAGTTAATAAATGTGAATTAACCCTTTCCCTAATGAAAGTCCAAATCACCCCCCCCCCCTTTTCCCATAAAAACTAACGTAAATAAAAATACATCATTAATTAAGCCGCACGGTCAATGGCTTACGCACAAAAAAATTCCAAAGTCCAAAATGTATTTTTGGTCACTTTTTATATCCTAAAAAGCAATCAAAAGTCCGATCAATACAAAAAATGGTACAGCTAAAAACTTCAGATCATGGCGCAAAAAAATGAGCCCTCATACTGCCCCATACAAGGTAAAATAAGTTATAGGGGTCAGAAGATAACAATTTTAAACGTATAAACTTTCCTGCATGTGGTTGATTTTTTCCCAGAAGTACGACAAAATCAAACCTATAGAAGTAGGGTATAATTTTAATCGTATGGACCTACAGAATAAATATAAGGTGTCATTTTGAACAAAATGTACTGAAGCCGGAAAGAATCGGAAGCCCCAACAATTTACAATATGGCGGTTTTGCTTCAATTTCGTCGCACAATGTTTTTTTTTTATTTTTTCGTTTCGCAGTAGATTTTTGGGTAAAATGAGTCACTGCAAAGTAAAATAAGCAATCATATGGATTTTTAGGTGCAAAATTGAAAGGGTTATGATTTTTAAAAGGTGAGAAGGAAAAAACGAAAGTGGAAAAAACGGAAAAACACGTGGTCCTTAAGGGGTTAAATCAACTGGTGCCAGAAAGTTACAGATTTGGTAAATTACTTCTATGAAAAAAATCTTAATCCTTCTAGTAATTATTAGCTGCTGAATACTACAAAGGAAATGGGTTTTTTTTGGAACACAGTGCTCTCTACTGACATCATGACCACTGTGCTCTCTGACATCTGTCCATTTTAAGAACTGTCCAGAGTAGGAGAAAACCCCTATAGCAAACATGTGATGCTCTGGACAGTTCCTAAAATGGACAGATGCCAGCAGAGAACACTGTGCACGTGAGAGCTCTGTGTTCCAAAAAGAAAACTTCCTCTGTAGTATTCAGAAGCTAATAAGTACTGGAAGGATTAAGATTCTTTAATAGAAGTAATTTACAAATCTGTTAACTTTCTGGCACCAGTCGATTTAAACCACCCCAAACCTTCAGCTGTTGCAAAACTACAACTCACAGAATGCACTGACAGACCATACATTTTGGGAGTTGTAGCTTTGCAACAGCTGTAGGCACACTGGTAGGGAACCACTTAGTTAGGAAACAGACTCTAGCTCAGTGACTCCATCCCATGTGCCTCCAGCTGTTGCAAAACTACAACTCCCAGCATGTACGGTCTGTCAGTGCATTCAGGGAGTTGTAGTTTTGCAACAGCTGGAGGCACACTGGTTGGAATCACTGAGTTAGGAAACACTCTAGCTCAGTGTTTCCCAACCAGTTTGCCTACAGCTGTTGCAAAACTACAACTCCCAGCATGGACTGAGAGCCGAAAGGCATGCTAGGAGTTGGTTATGCAACAACTGGGGAAGAACTATTTGGAGACCAGCTAAGTATTGGTCTCTGTAGCCCTCAAGATGTTGCAAAACTACAACTCCAAGCATGCCCAGACTTTCCTGGCATGCTGGGAGTTGTAGTTCAGCAACATCTGAAGGGCCAGATGTTGCAGCACTACAACGCCCAGCATGCTTGACTGTCTAGGCATGCTGGGAATTGTAGTTTTGCATCATCTGGAGGTCTACAGTTTGGAAACCACTGTATAGTGGTCTCCTAACTGTGCCCCTCCAGATGTTACCGAACTACAACTCCCACCATGCTTGGACTGTCTGGGCATGCTGAAAGTTGTAGTTTTGCAACATCTGGAAACCACAGTTTGGAGACCACTGCACTGTGGTCTATCTGTGGCCCTCCAGGTGTTACAAAACTAAAACTCCCAGCATGCCCAGACAAAGGCTCTGGGCATGCTGGGAGTTGTAGTTTTGTAACTTCTAGCAGGCCACAGTGAAGATCACTCGCCAAAGAGGATCTTCACTGTCGCCCAGTCGCCGCCGACACAGCTCTTCCTGTGCCTGTTGCCGCTGCCTGCCGGGTAAGATCCCTGCACCACTTTCCAGCACCGTCCGCTCTGCAGAGTGGGGCATCTAAACTTTAAACCCCCAGACTGACCAATGGCAGGGGATAAGAGGAGGTGGCATTCCTGTCGCCTCACTCCTATCCTTTAGGATGATCGGGGCTGTCTCCGACAGCCCCGATCATTCTTATTTTCCGGGCGATCGGGTCACCAGAGACCTGATCAGCCCGGAAAAGCCGTGATTCGAATCACGGCAATCACCATTATGGGGGGGGGTCTCAGGACCCCCTAGGCGATGTCACTGGATTCATCCCAGTCCGATCACAAAGCAGCCCTCCGTCCTTAATACCGAGACGCGAGGGCGTACCCATACGCCCTCAGTCCCCAACAGGTTAAGGGGTTAAAGTATTTTTGGCAGTTTAAAGCAATACAAAATGAAACGCTCCAGGTGGCACACAAAGAGCGCCCAAATAGTGAAATTCATCCACAATCAAAATCTCAGAGCACAGCTATAGGTCAGTGCAATAATGGGACCAATTGCGTGACCCCTGGAGTACAACAGCCCAGAAAACAAAAAACTCACAACCACACACACCAAGCAGACCCCATGGAAACTCCCTTCTCCCTGCCATAAAAGCATTCAAATAGAGGCCTAAATTGACCGCTTAAGGACCCAGGGTTTTTCCGTTTTTGCATTTTCGTTTTTCCTTCTTACCTCTAAAAAGTCATAACTCTTTCAATTTTTCACCTAGAAATCCATATGATTTATTTTTTGCGCCACCAATTCTACTTTGTAATGACATCAGTCATTTTACCCAAAAATCTACGGCGAAACGAGAAAAAAAATTTAGACAAAATTAAAACTCCATTTTGTAACTTTTGGGGGCTTCTGTTTCTACACAGTACATTTTTCGGTATAAATGACACCTTCTCTTTATTCTGTAGGTCCATACGGTTAAAATGATACCCTACTTATATGTTTAATTTTGTCGTACTTCTGGAAAAAATCAAAACTACATGCAGGAAAATTTATACGTTTAAAATTGTCATCTTCTGACCCCTATAACTTTATTTTTTATTTTTCTGCATATGGGGCAGTATGGGGGCTAATTTTTTGCGCCGTGATCTGAAGTTTTTAGCAGTACCATTTTTGCATTGATAGGACTTATTGATCGCTTTTTATTCATTTTTTCATGATATAAAGTGACCAAAAATGCACTATTTTGGACTTTGGAATTTTTTTGCGCATACGCCATTGACCGTGCGGTTTAATTAACAATATATTTTTATAATTCGGACATTTCCGCACGCGGCGATACCATGTTTTTATTTACAAACTTTATCAAACTTTTATTAGGGGAGGGGTTAAATGATTATTCACTTATTTAAGGACATCTGCAGTGCTGGGCAAAAAAACTTTTTTTTTTTTTTTTTTTTTTTTTTTTTTTTTTTTACCTCATTTAATAGGTCTTTGAAAGACCTTTCCAACGATGTCTCCCCCATCAAAATTGGCCCAGTCTTTCTCCCGTTATCAGCACAAGAATTACGGAGGAGAAGTGAAAATAAAACTACATCTCCCATCATGCCTTGTGCTTACTTCCTGTAAGCTGCTGCCCTCCCCCTGTTCTATCCCCCCCCGAGCAAATTATTATATTGTAACGCCCACATTTCCCCCCTCCCCATGCTGCTCCTGTCCAGTGATGAAGCAGCTGCCTCCGTGCTCACTGTAGTGTGGACACTGGAGAGTGGATAGTGAAAGTAAAAATGGTAAAAAAAAACATAATTGTTTGTCTATAAAACTGTCCTGATAGGGGTCCCTCCATCTTTTTCACAACTACAACTCCAAGCATGCCCAGTTATTTTATATGCTGTTCGGGCATGCTGGGAATTCCAGTGGTGCCTCCAGCTGTTGCAAGACTACAAATCCCAGCATGCCCTTTCTGCTGTATGTGCATGCTTGGAGTTGCAGAGGTGACTCCAGCTGTTGTAAGACTATACATACAAGCATGCCGTGTCAGCTTTCAGCTGTTTGAGTGTATAAAGGAGTTGTAGTTCACCAACACCTCTACTGTATCAGGAGACTCCTGGGAGTTGTAGTTCACCAACACCTCTATTGTATCTCTGTAGTCTCCTGGGTGTTGTAGTTCACCAACACCTATATTGTATCTCTGTAGTCTCCTGGGGGTTGTAGTTCATCAACACCTATATTGTATCTCTGTAGTCTCCTGGGAGTTGTAGTTCACCAACACCTCTATTGTATCTCTAGTCTCCTGGGGGTTGTAGTTCATCAACACCTATATTGTATCTCTGTAGTCTCCTGGGAGTTGTAGTTCACCAACACCTCTATTGTATCTCTAGTCTCCTGGGAGTTGTAGTTCACCAACACCTATATTGTATCTCTGTAATCTCCTGGGAGTTGTAGTTCATACACCAGTGTTTCCCAACCAGGGTGCCTCCAGATGTTGCAAAACTACTACTCCCAGCATTCCCTGATTGGGAAACACTGGCATACACACACACACATAACAGGGACTACAACTCCCAGCATGTGTCATTCAGTAGTCCCCCCCCCCCCCCCCCTCACACACAGAATCATCTCCAGTATGATATTTATTCCCTGTATACACCACCAGCCCGTGCAGTGTAATATGTCTCCTTCACACACACGTCCTCCCCCTCCCTGCTCTGTGGTTTGCTCTGTGTTTCCCCCGTGATAACATGAATCCTCCCCGTGATAAGTGAGGTCCTGTGTAGACAGAGCAGGGGAGGGGGGAGGAGCTGTGGACGTCCTCATTCTCCCCCTGCTTGAATCTTACAGATAGGGGCGTTTCTGAGGATGAGCCTATGGCTGCCTCAGAAAGCACCCGCTCATGAATATGCATAAGCAGGGAGGACCTGACGGAGGCTAGGGGGAGCACAAACACTGCTGGTAGGAAGAGATCTCCGTCCCCAAGATGGCGGCTGCAATGTAATGAATAGGGGACGGACGCAGGACTACTGGGCTATGCTGGCAACTCTAATATCTCAGAAACGGCTGCATATAGGTAAATAGAACTAATTGACTGAATTGTATAACTTTTGTTTGGGGAACATTTGGGCAGGGATTTTTGACCACTACAGTTGTCCTTTAATTTTTTTGCAGTGTTATAGCTCCCATAGGGAGCTATAACACTGCACACACTGATCTTTTACAGTGATCGATGATTTTGCCGCTTGACTGCTCATGCCTGGATCTCAGGCACTGAGCAGTCATTCGGCGATCAGACAGCGAGGAGGAGGGTAGGGATCCTCCAGCTGTCATGTAAGCTGTTCGGGATGCCGCGATTTCGCCGCGGCTATCCCGAACAGCTCCCTGAGCTAACCGGCATGGTTTCTCTTTCATTTTTAGACGCGGCGTTCAACTTTGAACACTGCGTCTAAAGGGTTAATAGCGTGCAGCACCTCGATCAATGCTGCGCGCTATTAGCCACGGGTCCCGGCCGTTGTTAGAGGCCGGGCGCGACCCGCTATGACCCGGGGCCACGCCGTGGCCCAACGTTATAGATCGGGAGCGGACTCACAACGTACATGTTAAGAACCCAACCGCTCTGGAGGGTCAATTGATGCAGAAGAGGACATTTTTAAACATGCTAATTTTCATACAAAAAGTTTTAATTTTTTAAAACTAAAACAAAATAAAACTTGCACTGCTCAAAAAATAAAGGGAACACAATGTAACTCCACTTCTGTGAAATCACACTGTCCAATCAATTTCACATGCTGTTGTTCAAATGGAACAGACAACAGGTGGAAATTATAGGCAATTAGCAAGACACCCCCCAATAAAGGAGTGGTTCTGCAGGTGGTGACCAGACCACTTAGTTCCTATGCTTCCTGGCTGCTGATTTGGTAACTTTTGAATGCTGGCGGGGTTTTCACTCTAGTGGTAGCATGAGACTGAGTCTACAACTCACACAAGTGGCTCAGGTAGTGCAGCTCATCCAGGATGGCACATCAATGCGAGCTGTTGCAAGAAGGTTTGCTATGTGTCAGCGTAGTGTCCAGAGCATGGAGGTGCTACCAGGAGACGTGGAGGAGGCCGTAGAATGGCAACAGCCCAGCAGCCGGACCGCTACCTCTGCTTTTGTGCAAGGAGGAGCACTACCAGAGCCCTGCAAAATTACCTCCAGCAGGCAACAAATGTGCATGTGTCCACTCAAACTGTCAAACGGACTCCATGAGGGTGGTATGAGGGCCCGACGTCCACAGGTGGGGGTTGTGCTTACAGCTCAACACCATGCAGGACATT